>NC_086163.1:14852462-14982462 GCF_035149785.1 Candoia aspera | reverse complement strand
TAAATCTAGAGTTGTAATCAAAATTATTCAACCCCCGTTGCAAATTAGGTCAATTGTCAAAATGTACAGACTTTCAGCTGTTTGCAATGAACAAATCAAACAAAAGCAATTGAAATAGCTTTAGTTCTTCACATGGTCATTCCCATCACAATCAGGGAAGATAAAGAGGGTTCAAATTGCCTGATGGAACTGTTATCAGCCAGGGTAGTCCATGAGAGCTGAAAGTCGCCCGTGCTCTGAGCCAAACATGATCCTGCTTTTCTCTCTTGATTTTCCATGAGCCAACTGTTGCTGGGATGGCCAGAAAACCACTGCTGTTCCCACTCAACATTCCCCGCTACTGACACTGCAGCAAGGTATCTTATACCGCAAGGAGTTTTATAAGTCTAAAACTATTTCACCATCAGCTTTCGGCCATTTCACAGCTGGGAAACGCTTGGCTATGGAAGGTTCCACTAGGAAAATAGGACTATCCTGTGGTGTCAACCATTCGAGATGCGTAACAGCCAGCTTCAAGTTATAAAATGGCAGCCTGTTCATGTATAAACTGGAGTCTGAGACACAGGACATGATTATTCAGGTTGTACAGATATAGCTCTCTCTTTAAGAGGCACCATGAAAATAACTGATCTCCCAGAAGGAAGCACATGTTATTAAGGAATCCTTCTCTGTAACGATCAGGACTTCTTTCAGAATCATATTTTCCTATGCTTCCTATCATTTCTGGGCTGCAAAATTTTAGGGGACCACCAGATGAAGCAAAGAGCGCCTCTCTGTTGCCAACTTGCAGTCATCTAGATTTTTGCAATCAAGTATGACAGCGCTATTCCCAGGCATTAACTCACCTTAATATTTGTAAATAAATAGAAATAAAATGCCTGAAGTGCCCTCACCCAAAAGACAAAACAAAGCAAAAGATTGCACCCTATTCCATATATTTCCAGAAAGAAAATACTAAAATGGATCATATAAGGACTGAAATATTTCTGAGTAGAATATTCCCTTAAGCCCTAGTTATACCTCTGCTTGCTACAGGAGGGGTATATAATTATATGATCATACAATTAAACCATCAATGCTTATATTATTGCCTTTCCAAGGATTAGCATCCAAAAACTGACTTAAAATCAAAGATGCTTGAAGGGCCTTTTTTATGGTTTCTGAGATACATATTGAATAGGAATTTCTTTGCTGTTGAGTGAGTGTGCAAATGAGAACATTGTTTTAATGCACAACAGAGTTCACACTTTCCCAAATCTTGTGATATAGTTACACATGGTTCAAGTGAATCAAAATCCATTGGTTTTGTGTGTGTGTGTGTGTATGTGTATGTGTGTGTGATTTTTTAAATACAGATTTTAACTCTGAATGTTTATGGGCAATTCTTCAAATGTAATTTATTGCAACTTAATGGATGGAAGATCAGGACAGAACTGACTTTTGGGTGAAAATATGCAACAGATGTTCAGAGATTCACCTCCCCCAACTTTCAAATCCTTTCCTCTCTTTCTCTCTTCCTGCCCCTCCTGGCATCAAATCCAAACCTGATAGAAACAGTAGTCAATTTGAAAATGCTGCCTTTAAGCCACTTCTGGAAACCAAATTATGCATGAAAACTGCATCTTTCCTCTAAAATCAGTTGAGAATTCTGTGCACATACATGTGCACACGCACACACACACAAATCCATCCTTAATACAATCTGTTGGAGATTTTGCAGCTGGTTTTTAGGCCATGTGTAGTCTACAACATAAAAGAAGATGGGGGGGGGGGATTAACCCCTGTGGCACTATTAGAAACAGTATAATAAATGTGCATTTAAAAGATCTATAAACACATATTTATCTGCAAAATGTTCTTACATAAAACTGTTATTGAAAAGGCTTTCATTTTATCTTTGCGTTATTGTAATTTTATTGAATTGCTTATTCATTCTTTGATATCATGTTTTAATGATATTATAAATCTGGTTTATGTCTGATAGCAGCCTCATTGTAAACTGATGTAACAGATAATATGGCAAGTCACCATAAAAATGCTGAACCCCCCTCCAAAAATTTTTTTAAAAAACCCACCGATCAGAACGCAAAGAAGCATTTTAATTCATACTAGATTTCTTTTCATTTTATTTTTAAAAATATTTTCCACTTGCTACTTTGTAATTTTTATCTGTCGATAAAAGATGGGCTGTAGAAGCTTACCATATCTCTACACAATGGAGCTTCCCCCCATCTCCCCATCTGTACAAGTCTATTCATGGGGGGAAAAGAAAGAGTATAAAAGCATCCACCTCTCAGTGCTAAAGATCATTAGCTGGTTCATTGTATAAACTGATTTAAATTAGGCACTTTTGCAATGAAACCTTTTTACCCCTGTAAAATGCTTATTTGGGATAAATTTTCTGTTAGCATCATGAATAATGAAAGGAGGGGAAAAACCATCTTTTGCTATGTCTCCCTTTATTCCAATTCTTTTATTAAAAACAATGAAAAACAATTACAATAAAAGATATTATCAACATATAGAGCAATTATGTTATAAGCCAGCCATCACTCCCCTCAGAAACTTAGCAGGAAGTTCATTCAATAAAAGCATGTATGCCTGCCAAATCTAAATAATAAAAACTCTATTAACAGGAGACTATTATGAAGGAAAGCATATGACCTGGGCCCTAGAATTTGACAGGTGGCCAATCCTGTTAAGTACACTTTAAATATGAACGTGTATTTAGAATCATTATCGTTGACTTACACAGCTTGGAAGTTGACTAACGTTCCACCAATTCCTATTGTTGGAGTTGGACGCATTTTCTTGCTTGCGGTAAGAAAAAGAACTTTGGCCAGGATCCAAATAACCGTGCAACAAGTCCATGGACCCTGAAATTGCACTGTTAAGAGTGTCTTTGTGTGTTTATGTATGTATGTTATGTATTGTTTGATATGTACATATAAAAAACAACCCCCTCCCTTCCTCCCTCCCTCCCTTCCTTTATATACCTTCAAAAGTCAGATATGGAAGGAAGGAAGGAAGGAAGGAAGGAAGGAAGGAAGGAAGGAAGGAAGGAAGGAAGACATATGCATATAGACACATACATACTTTTATTTGAAACACGCACAAAGACACATATACATATGCAGATACTATGCAAAACACCTCTACCAATCTTCTTTCAATTTGGTGAAAGCAAATTTGAAGGCGAAGTAGTATTCCTGTACTAATTTAATCCTCAGATGGCCAAAGGATTTTTGAAAATATCCTATCCTTCACCCTACCAGCCTGTCTCAAGCAACTTTCCTGACTGTCCATGCTTTAATTAAATTCCAAGGGAAGGAACTTTGAGAAAACCCCTTCTATCCTTCTATTTTCTGATGGAGAAGGATGAGCAAAGAAGTTCCCCAGTTCTTGAGAGTAAGGGAGAAGAATCAGAAATCTCTTTTCAGTGGAAGAAGTGGGTATGGCCAACCGCAGAGCACCCAACTGCAGCATGTCAGTGTCTTTTCTAAATAAAATTATATAAATCTTTTAGAAAAATAAGAATGACGGGTGAGCCACCAAGAGTCCGCTGATCAGTGATATCTCACACTGCCTACCCTTGATAGATATCGAAGGTCACCATACTGCCAGCATTGACTGATAATGTCAATATTAATTCTAATACTGATGCATGCAAATGGGCCTATGCAACAAGATTCCTTTCCCTTAAAAAAGTCACACTTTTCTGCAACATTAACATTCAAAGAAATGATGACAGACCAGTGGCCTTAATTCATGCTATGAAATCCAATGTACTTGGAACTGTTCAACTTGGTTAACAATAAGTGCTGGAAAGAGTTTCAAAGTATATTGCTGCTAAGTTTATTCAGGCATTTCCAGTTAGATCGCTCACTCATTTTGGAAAGGACATGAGTTATAAAACAGCTTCAAAAACATGCCTGGAGAACAGGAGACGTGCAGCAGCATAAAGGACAAATGCAAGTATCTCAAAGCTCTCTATATTTTCTTCTCATTTAATGCTTTTAACAGGTGTTCAACTTTACAGGAGTCGACAAACCTGTCTAGTATCTTATATACTTTTCATTGGAGTAAAGGCACCAGAATGCTCACTGGAAAGCACTGCTAAGTTAAAGCTTAAATTCTTTGGACACATAATGTCATAATTGTAATTCAAGAGACTTTGGAGAAGACCCCAGTGTTTGGGAAAATCAACAGCCATTGAAAAAGTGGTTGCAGAAGATAAGATAGCTAGATACTTTTTTTTTTTAATCTGTTCAATCGTGTCCAATTCTCAAAGGCTGCCCGGCCAAGTCCCTGCAGTTTTCTTGGCAAGATTTTCAGAAGTGGTTTGCCATTGCCTCCTTCCTAGGGCTGATACAGAGGGACTGGCCCAAGATCACCCAGCTGGCTTTGTATTTGGTGTAGTGGTTAAGGTACCAGGCTAGAAACCAGGAGACCATGAGTTCTAGTCCTGCCTTGGGCACAAAGCCAGCTGGGTGACCTTGGGCCAGTCTCTCTCTCTCAGCCCTAGGAAGGAGGCAATGGCAAACCACTTCCGAAAATCTTGCCAAGAAAACTGCAGAGACTTGTCCAGGCAGTCTCCAAGAATCAGACAGGACTGAATGGATTAAAAAAAAAAGATACTAATACTGATGACTTAAATAAGAGCTTGCAAGGACTCAAAGAAGGAGTTACAGAGAGACAGTTCTGGCAAAATGGTGTACGTTGAGTCAGAAAGAGTCAGACACAACTGAATGACTGAACAACCATCCATTCAATCCATCTGTTTTACAAGGGAACAACCTGTTTCCCCAGAGCTGCCTCTTGTCCCAAATTTCAAACCTGTTTTTTTATGCCTCCTCCAACAGTTACTGAGAACTGATGGCTTGGTTGATTGCCATTTGGAACTGGGAAATGCACAGAAACTACAGCAAAGACCCCAAACAGATGTAATGTGTTGTTTTTAGGGAAAAAAGAAGTTCCCCAAACACCAGATTAAAAACAAAACAAAACAAAACAAATAGAACATTCTGCTGATCATTCATGCATGTGGCATGTCCTGCTCATTTTTTATTGCTACCCTCTCCTTCACTGCCCTCCTCCTCCCAAGGACCATTAAGAGCAGTTTATGGTCACCAAAAATTATTCACACCCATTTCCATGCCCACATGACTGCTGTGGGATGTTTCCTTCCTGGTAAGGATCAAGAAACCAGTATAATAACCTCCCCGCAAAATGTAGATTTTTATTGGCTAATTATATAAAAGTACTGAGCCATCTTGTGCAACCAAGTTGCCAGCTGTTCCCTTGAAATAAATGAAAGCATCTTCCAGATTTGTTTGACTACCAATGGCCATAACATCCAACTATCTGTCTCAAAACCAGGATTATAATCTGGCCCAACTGAACTAGTTTTGGAAGCCTATCATAGAAATTAGTGTTTTAGAGCACAAATCTTTAGATTCCAGGATGAGGTCAGAAGCTAAACCACCTAGAGGAGAGAGGAGGTTTTCTCTATAAGTAGTAAGAATTAGCACAGTTTATATAGTAATTGTTAAACACACAACTCAGCAAAAGATGGTACTCTAAAAGAACTGGAACCCTAGCTCTTGTATTTCATATTTCCATGTATATACCACTTTTCCTCCAGAAGCTCCAAGTAGCATACAGGAGTCCCCCTAGACCTTTTATTCACACAATAATACTTTGAAATAAGTCTGCTAAGAAATACGGCACGAGAACTGCCATAGCTAAATGTGTCTGGATATTTGCAGGCCTATTTGAACATCCTGCTGTAGTCATTAGACATACTCAGTCATTTGCTATTGTTTTCTTGGGAGGATCCGCCTCCATAATGGCTTCTTCTTCTCTTGAAAAGAGAAAATGTTGGATTTCTGCAAAGTGAGAAAGCTGATCCTTTCTTGTTTCTCCATGGTTCCATTTCGATGACAATTCTGTTGGCACTCACTGGCTGCATTTGCTATTAGAGTGGGGGAGGATTATTCTAAAAGTGCCACTGTAATGGAAGATTAACCTCCAGCTATAGCATATGGCTGGGTCCCAAAAAGGCTATTTTGACTCACTCAAATGCCCTGCCTCGATTCAGCGGGATTTTTAAACTTTTTGTTTTAGAATTGCTTATAGAACTCCTGACTTCAAGAGGTCTGGGGGTTGACTTGTGCCTTTTTTTTTTTTTTTCAAATCCTGGCTAAGATGATATCCCAATGGTAGAGACTGTATGTAGATCGGGGTTGAACTATGAGATTCTTGATGTTCTCGGACCTTGGTTGTTTTCCTGCAGATGTTTCTTTACCAGACTAGAAAACATCACCAAGATGATTATATCATCATCATCATCATCGCAAGCATTTGATCTATTGGGCTGAAGGTTCTTTGTGTGATTATCTCCTTTGAAAAATAATACCTACACCTCTTTTGAGTGTTTTCAATCATACATGACTGCAGGAAAAAGGCAGGGCACCAATATATCTAATAAAGAAGAAATAAAATATAGATAATTATGTGCATAAAGAAAAAAAAAGAGGTTTTACTTTCATCCTTATCTGCTTTCTATAGGCTGACTACTGTGTATCAGCCACCTCCAGTTCTGCTCACAATTTGTTTTGCCCTATGATAGGAAGAGCTTGGATGCTGTCCAAAGGATAGAGAAACCCATCTCTAATTACATTGTATTTTAATACTTCTACATTGCTTTGGAAGCCAGTTTTATATACACAACTGGGGATGGATGGATGGATGGATGGATGGATGGATGGATGGGATGGGATGGGATGGGATGGGATGGGATGGGATGGGATGGGATGGGATGGGATGGGATGGGATGGGATGGAGAGAGGAAGGGAGGTTTCCATCCATCAACTTATCCATGTTAAAAAAAAAAAACCTTCTCTTCCTTGAATATCAGGGTTTCGTTTGACAGATAAACAGGAATGCTTAAAGACGGTGAGCACAAGTCAAAAATGTGCATCAGGAAATGGCACCAGCCTTCTATCAACCAACCTATCAGTTCCAGCAGGCCTTTTTTACATTCTCTCTTAGAAAGTCCATCATTGAAAACCATTCTCCTCTGCTGGAACTATGCATGATTTTAAGACAAAAAGGGATGAGAAGTTTTTCAAGTCATCTATCAGCAGTGGTCTCCTGGAGTCGAAGCACAGAAAGCACACAAGTCATTGAAATCTGCTCCCTGAGATGGATAGTATTACTATTTAAAGTCTAGTCATTATTTCCAAATTTGCATCTAGTCATATACAGTAAATCTATGTGTGCAAAATTTGTGCAACCACATTTTGCCAAGATCTGTTTGTCCTCTTTTTTGGACACATAATAAGAGTGGTGGAAGCCCAAGTGACTTGATCTTTCTCATCACTTTATTTTTAAGAGTTCCTTCCAAGGACAAGCAGGATCTTGGCAGGGTCTTTCCAGCAAAAAAGGGAATGGTCATGTTTCAGTGGCCAAGTATGTGTTTTGCCTGCACAAGCCCCAAGTTCAATTCCCAGTACCTTTGGGTAGGTCTGATAAATACTCCCATTTGAAACCCTTGATAGTTGTTGTTCTTCAATATGCTGTAGCAGATCAGCCTGCCCCAGTT
Organism: Candoia aspera; assembly: GCF_035149785.1. Classification (NCBI taxonomy): domain Eukaryota; kingdom Metazoa; phylum Chordata; class Lepidosauria; order Squamata; family Candoiidae; genus Candoia; species Candoia aspera. The sequence goes on along the minus strand of NC_086163.1, from coordinate 14,974,856 downwards.
GGTGCCTTCCACGTATGATGAGACTACATTTCCCATAAATCCCAGCCAGCATGGCAGGCACCAGGCTGGAGAAGACTGTATTACACAGTACAAAGCTAGTTGCAACAATACTTAAAATGACTATGAAGTCCACGTTCCAATGTACAATTATCCACACTCTGTACTGCTAATTGTAGCACTGAAGCACTGGCAAGCATTAGCTTTAGCAACTGGAATATTTAAAGCCTCAGGAGAACATAAGCAGAAATGATCAGCATTGCAAAAGGCATGGTTATTCTTTCTGAACTCCTCTCAAGTCTACTTGAAGGTCTCCCTCAAAAGAAGAAATTGATGTTTGTATCAGATTCCAAGAACAAATAGAAAAGAAATACAAGAATCCTATAGGTAGTCCTTGATCTATGATCACAACTGGGACTGGAACTTCCACTGTTAAGAGAGGTGGTTGTTAAGCAAGTCACACCTGATTTTATGACCTTTTTTGCTGCGGTCGTTAAGTAATCCAGCTTCCCCCATTGACTTTGCTTGTCAGAAGCCAGCTGGGAAGGTTGCAAATGGCGATCACATGACCCCAGAATGCTGCAACCATTGTAAGTCAAGCCATTTGCCAAACACCTGAACTTTGATCAAATGAACACAGGGATGCTGCGATGGTCATAAGTGTGAGGACTGGTTGTAAGTCACTTTTTCCAGCACGATCGTAACTTCAAACGGTTGCTAAATGAACGGTTGAGGACTACCTGTATGGGCTATCAATGATAGAAAAGGCAGATGCTTACCAATGCTTCAATGTTAAACTCCAGTTCCCATCTGCCCAAGTCAGGTAGCCAATGATGAGGGATGATGGGAGATGCAGTCCAATAGCATCTGGAGTACTGCACATGGTTCATCCCTGAGAGTTCCCTTTCCCCAAAGACTACATTTCATTATCCTATTTGTCCTTCTGGCTCTCAGTCGGTATCAGTGGGGGCACAACTTGAGGTCCCCAAAGTCTTGGCTGCAGCTATCCCAGAGCAAAAGTTCTTATCAAAGATGTCATTTTCCACATGGCAGAGAGAGAGAGTTATTAAATACAATAAAAGAAAGGAATAGCATTTAAAGTGAGAATTTTTTATTAAATGTGCATATTAAATTTGTTCTTTGACTTAATCTCAGCCAGTGCCATTTTGGCATGTGACTCCTGGCAACCTCTCCAGGGCCAAAGGTTTTCCTTAACCCTGGAAAATTATATCCCAATCTAAATTCTGTGACGTGATTTTGCCAAAAGCAGTAAGAGAAGCTGCTAAATTTATGAGGAAAGCGAGGGCGGGTGGGGAGAAAGCACCTCACTGAAAATCTTGCAGAGCTAATGGGCACTGTCAAAATACTCCGATTTCCCTTATAATAAACTAATTGTTTTTCAAATTTGCTAGTCGCATTAACAAAAATAGGTGAATTGTTTTGACTACAGTAATTAATGCTGACTAAATTAGAGTATGAATATTTCAGGGCAAGAAATAGTTTCCAGGGTTTTTCTTTTCTTTTCTTTTCTTTTTTCCCACTTCCCCTAGAACATTTCATCCACTGGAATTCTGCAAGGTGAAGAGGAGGAAGGGAAGCATCTTGGCCAAAGTCAACCAACATCTTGTTGAGTTTCTTCTTCTCAACCAATGTCTAACTAGTTCTTGAGAAAAGCTTCAGTCTTCAACCTCTTCCCAAGATATAAATTAACCCTCCACACAATTTAAGTGGCTCATATTTTCAGGCATATTTATTGGGTTTATTACATCCCCCCTTATGTCCAAGCCTTCAAGGCACCATACATAAGTCCTCTCATTCCTCAACCTTCTGAGATTGCTTAGCTAACCTAATGAGCTCTATACAAGAATGGGCATTTGAAGCTGCTTCCCCCGCTTCTGTTCTAATCATTACACAATCTTGCCTCTTCCCCTTCCTCTCTTTCTTCATTCCCTCTAAGTCTAGATTTATACTCTTTGGGGGTCACAGCCCTGTCTTTTTTGCTGATGAAAGGTAATTAGTGCAACAGGGTTTTTTCAAACACCAAGACACTGAAATTCTTCCTCAGGAAGTTCATTTCAGCTTTTCACTGTTAAGCCCTCTAATGGATCAGGTCATCCAATTTTGTTTCAGGAGAGATTTGAATTCATTGTTTGGGCTCACGTTTTTAACGCCTAGCTTTGGATTTTAAATCATTTTGGCCATGAGGAAGGATAAACAGTTTTTCCTATATGAATAAAAAGTAAGAAGTACAAAGTGAAATATTCCTGCCTTGGGAATAGAAGGGGTGAAGAAGATGCCGCCTTGGGATGGCAACTGATCATGAGGCAGCAGGGTGGCACCACTGCAAAACCAGCTACAGCAGTTTTAGGCTTTGAAAGACAGACTAGTTTCCCCATCCATGGCTGGGCAAGACCTGTACCAGGATTGACCCCAAACCCAAAAGCTTAAGCTTTAACTATTGCCAACATTCTCCTTAGACAAGGTGATATAAAATACAGGGTGGGGAGGTAGGCAGCAGAATAGTTTCAAAAGGTGGGCAAATATAAAGAATACAGGTAAGGACGTACAGGCATGATTATTACGGGTTAGAGCAGTGTTTCTCAACGCTGGCAACTTTAAGATGTGTGGAATTCAACTCCCAGAATTCCCCAGCCAGCATGCTGGGGAATTCTGGGAGTTGAAATCCACACATCTTAAAGTTGCCAGCGTTGAGAAACACTGGGTTAGAGGAACTGGGCATGCTTTGCCAAGAGAAGAGGAAACTCAACAAGGATTCATTATTCAAATATTTGTGGGCATTATCCCACAGAAGCGGGCAAAGACCTTTCCGTCCCCACAAGGCAGAACACAACCAATGGTTTCCAGGTATAACAGGACAGACTTTGGCTGCACATGATGAGAAAAGAGATGTTAGTAAGAATAATTTGGAAATGCAACAAATTACCCAAGATTCAAGAGCTTTTTCTTGGAGTAAGCGTCCCCAAATTCTCTGACAGTTTTGCATCTCATGCTCAGCCATGGTTTGTTTAACCACAATTTCTTGAGCAAACCACAATTTTTCACAGCATTCTATGGCTGGGTTCAATGGAACCAATATGCCAAACCAAACCAAAGTAAATGGGGGGAACCAGGCCCATATGTTTTGATGGAGCTTTCTAAATGCCGTTATTATTAATAATAAAAATGCAGGATATCAGATAACGTATGCATGTTCCTGTTGTATCGTGGACGTACTTTAAAAATGAAGCAAGAAAAGCTAGAACTGTGTTTTTCCTGGGCAAACTATTCCTCAGAGAGATTCTGAGAAACTGGCTGGGGTAAAAATGGCAAACTCTTTGCGTAATTTGTATGCAGAGAACTCTGATAAATGCATCAATTTTGACATGTTAGAGCACAGCAAAGTGAAGAAATCAGAGTTTTAGCAGGAATATTTTCCTCCGAGGGCCTGTTTCGGAAAATGCTGATGAGATGTCCCAGTGCATTACAGCAATATCATCAATTATGCGAGCGATGTAATTAACCATTTCTGCTCTTTAATGCTATTTACCCAAAGCGAGAAAAAAAAATATTCCCAGCCTTTTCTATCCTAAATGCCACATTATGGTCCTTTGAAATGACATGAATTTTGCAATGGACCTCAAATCAGCCGTTTCTGCTGAAGCTGCATTCACTTTTCTCTTCCACGTGTTTGCAAAATCAAGGCTGCATGTGGGAACCAGAACAAAACTCCATTTATCAGCTAGGAGGTGGTCATTCCACACAAAGATGAAACAATGAACAATACTATTTTAATTTGTGGCAATGCAAACTTGGATCCATTCGTTAAAAATTCAGAGTAATATGTTTTACTTAAAGATCTCATCTTAAATGAGATCCTTTCTTCAAATCCGGCAAGGAAAACCTAACAATCTAGCTTATCTAGTTTTAAATTCTTAATATGAGAGATGGGAGACATTATTAAATACTTTTGCTACAGTATAAAAATACATAAGAAATAATTCTCCTAACTGATTGTAATTAATTTAATTATTTTTAGAACATGCAATCAAATGAAAATTTTCTGCTGATTTCTTTTCCTGGCTTGGCCTACTTTTGGAAGTGTGGTTTCCAGCACTACAGTATGTAAAAAGTCAAGCGTGATCGTCAGACCGAAAAAGAGTTGTATACACACTTGTTTCTAAGCACACTTCCCAGTGTAGAACCATGTCATGCAGATGTCTTGGACTTCAACTTTTAGAATTTCCAACCACTTGAAATCTAACACATCTGGAAAAACGCCATGTTGGGGTGGTACTCTACTGGCTGATGAGAAAGACTTTCATTGTAGGTGCAACTACAACACAAAGGTGGCAATTCTGGGCTTGCATATGAATGAGATAAACTGTGCAGACATGTTTCTATCTGCCTAAAACACCAAATATTCCCAAAATCACTTGACAAATGACCTGGTGGGCCACAATCTAGAACACAAACAATTCTCTAAAACTCTATCTTCTGTGTTAACATCAGTGGGTAATTCAAACTAGAAATCTATGCAGCCAGACTGAATGTAAAATAAAGACCAACCAGTTTATGAGATCTGAAACAAATAATGAGATGAACCTTATGTAGAAATCAAACGGATGGATAGTAGCATCTTAGCCATTGGTGACATGGTTCATTCTCACTGTACCTGCCAGGACAGCTGGCCCAGGATAGTCATATGCCACATATTGCTTTATCTGCACTGTTTCTGTTTCTGCCCCAGAATATCTACTATCTGAAGCAGCTGCCTCACTCTGCTTAATGGTGGGACCAATCCTCATGAAGCAATTTCTGCAATTACAGTAAGTCAGTAAACATACCAGCTAAAATCCAAATCCTTGCTTCTCCTACTTATATCTAATGCAGGTAAATTCTTTAGTGCCTTGCCTTCTTTCTTATGCTCAATTTCAATAGGACTCTAGGAAGTTTGTATAAATGAAAATAAGTTAATATATCCACTGGTAATTGCATTTTTATTTATTTGTCATATTGAGAGAAATAAGAAGGCATTCATAAAACCCCAGTTTAAGTGATTTGTGGAACTGAGGGCTGTTTTTTGAAAATCATCAACAAAATATTGAGGCCAATGTGATGGTACAAACCACTCACAGAACTGCACAAACGTCTATGAGGACCTGTATTTGGAGAACACATCAACAGAATAATTCCATTTCATGTTAAACCTGACCACTTTGGAAAGAAATCTTGAAAATCAGCATTTCCCTGTATAAAGACTGAGGTTTAATCCTCTAAGAAGATTGTACCATGTCAATGACAATCAAGTTGTTCACCAGATATACTTCACTGAATGTGGTTTCACCTTCCCCCTCCTCTCAAAAAAATATTTATCCCGCTCACATAACCTGAACAGGATGAATTAAACATATCCCGGGGTGCTATTGTTCTAGTCTACATTTTAAAATGATGAATAGCACAAGACCAGCTTTCATAGCAGCTTTGTAATCAACAAAGTATTGATTTTATTTCAGCCAATCAGAAGATTATAATTCGTGATGAAACAGGAGCTTCTTAAACGTCCCAATGTCCAGGTAGAAGCAAATCCGAAAGGAGAAGATATTTGTAAACTGGAGGCCACATTCTACCTGCTGAACAAATGTTAAGGAACCTCTGGGAAAACAAGCCAACCCAACATTCAATGGGCTTGTTTCACATGTTCTCAGATTCTGCATACATTCTGAGTTCGTTTTTTGGCCAAAGTAAGTGATGGATTTGCTGTCTGGTCATTATGGGATTTGACAACATCATTTTAGAACCTTAGTTACTAAGATATCAATAATTAAATGCTTTCAGTTCACACTTTGTTCTTGCAGATACCGGGCTATTTATCTCTGTACTGCAAAGAAGCTAATGGCATAATGGGCAAAACATCAAGAATAATTAAGGAAAATAAAAACCCTGTATAGGACTCCTTTGGAAGGAAATGCAGTGCTGATCCATGTCTCCCATCTGAAATATTATGCTCTGCATTAGTTGCAAAATTTCAATTATAACATTTTTCTTGTTGATATCTACAGACTGGACTCCAGGCTCTAAGAGAAGACTTTTTAAGTGATGTTATATTCTGTCTTCATTTTCTCAACCTTTACTTTTTTTCCTTAGCACAGGGACCTCTTCATAAGCATCATTTAGATATTACACAAATGTATAGAGCGAGGTAATGAGATTGTATTTGTTGTATAGGTTTAAAAAAAGTTGCATATAAACAGGGATCCCTTCATGCTATCCCAAGAAGATGAGATTCATAATTTTCCTTTGAGAATACGCAGCATAGAAACTAACTAAATAAATAAATAAATATGCAATTTCCTCCCACTTCAACATGGTCTTGGAACATCAGGGAAGGAGCCACCAAAATGAAGCCCACAGTGTTATACACCCAGATTAGATACACCTACCTTAGAGCAAGTTCAACTGAACTAGAGAGAGACTGAAGTCTAAGTAAGCCTAAGACTGGAAAGATCTGTCCAGTTTTTTTTAAGTAGCTTTCTCTATGCTTTTAGCATGTAACCTTTTTCAGACCAAATGCTATGCTGCATTAAGACACTGAGTGGAATGCTGGTGGACTGTACTCCCAAAACAATAACAAAAGTGTACCAGGCCAGGACAACATTTGAAATTTGATGGTGGTTATTTTTGATTTGATGGTAGATACAGGGAGGGAGATTGCATATATATAAATTACAGGTGGTCAAAGGTATGGTCCCCCTATGGCTACTGCTATTCCTTACTTTCTGGTTGTCTGCTACAAAATGGACTGACAGATTGCTTGCAACTTTGATGAAGAAGCTTTCTCTACGTACATGGATGAGTGTTTATTCACATATATAGCTCCTGTCCTGCTACCCAATAATCAAAGCTGCTCACAGGTCTAGAGAGCTGCTCACCTATAATTTAATGTTTTTAAAAAAAAAAAAAAAAAAACTATAGACAAAGGAGGTATTCCCTTTCCTTTCCCAGCACCATGGTTTCAATCCAAAGCTCTCCCCGCCCCACTCCATCTTTTTTGGACTATAGAGAAAGATGTTCAGGAAATCTCTTCTATTGCATTTTGTTTGGCTCTGTTTGCCAAATTAGAAAAACAGTGACTGGCAACCACAAGTGGGAAGGAGCCTTAATGTTCTGGGGCTTAAATTTAGCACGAGCCGGGCTCATTTTGAAAGACTGTTCTGTCTTATAATAGAACAATCGTCTTTCCAGCACATCTTTGCTCTTTGGAACACAAACAAGGTCTTTCGTTCCAACAGAGGAATAGTATGCTATTTGGGAAGGGATGGTGTGTGAGTGTGAAGGGATTAAAAGGAAGTTTGGAAAGGAATAGTGGCCTGCCTTTTAACTGATCCAGATTTGCGTAAGTTTACCTACTGCAAATTTTCCTTGGTGTGTGTGTGAGTGTGTGTACACACACACACACATGTGTACACACATACACACACAATATAATGATCAAATAAATTTGAAGATAGATTTAATACAAAGGGTACAGCACTGCCAATTATTGTATGTGAAGCTTGATCCTTCCTGATCACTATCGTTGATCTCTCCCATAACAAAACAGAAAGTTGTGCTGGATCAGAAGAAAATACATCAAATCCAACAACCCTTCCCTGACTCTACAAATATAGTCAGCCTAATGCTTTAAAGGAAGACCTTACAAAATAAAAAAAAAATACTGTTTGGCCGTCACAATATAATACATTCTAAAGAAGAAAATAAGCTAGATGTTCAGAACAACCACATGTGTTTTCAGATTCTCTATACACAGAGCACAGAAATTTAAAGAAACCATCTTTACTTTCTGATACAGCTACCACTGAAATGTGAATATTAACCATCAGTGAAAATGTAGATATAAAGCTTACAAATAAATAAATGAGTGATCTTTGTAAAAGGGTAGCAGAGTTGGGCATCTGCTGAGACTCAGGATGTGGAGCCTACTGATCATACTACTCAATCTCTTTGCTGTTATTGACTGTATGCTTGTAAATATTAAAAGACTACTGTTCTAATTAGCAATCTACCATATCCAATATATGCCATTTCCAACATTTGCTATATAATTGGATACAATAAGCACATGCATTGTCTTTACATAAGTTAGTTGCAGCTGTATATTTGTAATGGTATGTGGGAATGACCTTGGGAGACAGGCAGAAGAGCCACAGCCAGAGGAATGGTCAGATAGGAGGCAGGTGAACCCACAAAAAGGAATGTGGATGTGTCAAACATCTCAGAAGGGATCCTCCCTAGTTTCTTGGGCTGTAAAGGCAACAGGGGAGAAATGTACTTTCAGACTCATAAGATTCTGTTAATGTAACCTTACAATGAAGTAGAGCTAGTACTTCTGGGTGTGCTACTTGTCTGGACTATCTTGCAAGGCTGACAATAATTGAAATAATGAAATTTTGATTCAGAGCACAGTTCATACATTTAGATCTTAAGTTATAAACTTACAATGCAGGATATCTACTACAGTATGTCTGATTAAGAATGAGAGAGCAAGGATGCTTTTTCATGCTGTACTTTTCTATAAACCTGGAAAAAAAAATAGAGGAAGGCATAAACCCAAATTCCAGCAAGACTTGCAAATCCAAGATCTTGATGCATGTAAAGGGATACCAGAAATACTTCTAAGGCTCAAGTTTAAATTATCTAGAATAATCGGAAGCTATCTGTTGAATGACCTTAAGAAAGAAACTCTCTTTCAAATAAGCAGTTGTCCATAATTGCTTATAAATTATATTAAACTGGTAGTAATTTAAACATATGTCATTTCCAATTTCCTTTTGCAAACTGTTTTACATTGTGTTCAAGTTGGTAGCAAAGTTCTCTCTCTCCCTCCCTCCCTCTTTCTCACAAATGCATATATAATGTATTTAAATCCCCTGAACCCATTTTGACTTAAGAAATATTTATCTTTCATCTACAAAATAGCTGCATTTGTAAGAATTTGCAATCTCACATGAGCAAACATTTGTCATAATGAAAATTTAGACAGTGGTATATGAATTACTGAATGACAGTAAATCAGAAATTGAAAAGTTACCAAGAATTAAAGGAGAAAAATATTAAAGCTACTACTGTGCCAAGTTCAATTCCCAATTTCTTTTGTTTAAAATAATAGTAATTAAACAGCTTGGCTGCACAAACTCAAAACAACTTGGAATGGATCATTTGTTTTCACTGCTGACAGTATTAGATTTAAAAATGGTGTAAGATGACCAAAAAAAACCCCAAGGTTGTGCTTCTGGAATAGGGTAATGCAGTTTAGTTTACTTTATGGGAATTCTGGGCAACTAGCAACAAAGTCTATAGGAAATTTGGAATGGAACAGAGGAAAAACTTCTTTCAAAAAAATAAAGACTGTTCATAGCTTAATTTTCAAAGCAGCAAATGCATTAGATCTGTGCCTGGAGTAGTGCTACACAAAACATTTCTCCTGTTTTCCTACCCCTTCTTAATCAATATGACGGCAGAGAATTTGTTTTCAATATTTCTTTCAAAGAAGAAAATGTTGGTGAAATGTTCATGGGTGGAAGGTGGTGCTTTTACACATTTGTGAACTAGCCAGTGAATGTCCTTTGTGAATGTCATGTTTTCCACTGCCCAGTCCTCTCCCATGATCTGTAGCCTACCTGGATTCCCATACATCCATTAAATTCCAAGAGAAGACACAGTAGTGGAATTCCTCCCATGTAACTAGGGGATTTTAGAGTGAGGGATAGTTGTGTAAAAGATACCATTAATCAAGAAAGGTCCAAACACTGTCAATAATTTGAAAGGAATTATCGTGCCGAGAATAAAATTCAAAAAGACAGAAGCCTCATTCACAAGGAAAGAAGACTGCTGAGTTAGAAGTTACAGATGCGTTTGGGCACAGCAGTACCTTGGACTCTAAGATGAGAAAGAAAAGAGAAAATAGATTTGCTTGTGAAGTTAAAAAACAGGGCTAAATCAACTGAGCAGATGGTACAAGGCTCTTTCTGGATGATCGCAATCGGTTGTAGGAAGCCCATCTCCACCTCAGTGCTTCGTGAAGCTTCTCTCCTAGTGCAAGGAGAATCATGCCACTTCAAACAGCTACATGCAGCATATTTGCTTTGAAGAGATCTATTAAATCTCCAACTTTGGGGAAGATGGGCAGTGACAGAAATTTGAAATATAAATAAATAAAATACATTCCACATACAGACACAGTGATCCTTTGTAGCCTTTTTATAAGGTACTCCTTTACTTAGAGGCTAAAAACCAGTATGCATAATTGTAAGCATTGTTCAAGAGTAGAACAGGCTGCCTCGAGAGATTACAGCCTCTCCTTCATTGGGGATATTTCCACAAAGTCTAGATGGCCATCTGTCAAGGAAGCTGTAGCAGTAGATACATAGATACATAGAATGGATTGGTTGAAAGGGACCTTGGAGATCATCTAGTTCAGCAGTAGCATTATGCAGGAATCTACTGCTGAATTAGATGATCTCCAAGGTCCCTTTCAACCAATCCATTCTATGATTCTATTCTTCTCATTTTTAGAGAATTATACCACCCAGTTGGAGAGGTCTTTGGTGACCCCCTTTCTTGGCCATCTATGGCTGTGACAGTACGGAAATAACTGGTTATGTCTCATTTCCCTCAATCCCCAGTTTTGGGGGCATTGTATTGGGATATGATATTCTTGGCTCAGTATGGCTTCCTGGAGTTGCAGGCTGTGCTGAGCCAGAAAATCACATTAAGGATGGACATGGAAGGCAGCAGAAATAAGCCCATCTAATAGCCTAAGGACTGCAGGTGTTGACCTCACTACCGAACAATATCATCTTGCTGATTCACTAAAAGCTTCATAGAAAACCTCACTTGGAAGACTAAGAGCTAGAAGAGGGTAGGAAACCTTTTGGTGGCCAAGAGCCATATTTAACAATGGAAGAGACTCAGGGCTACAAAATGCATATGGTCATCCATGTGGATGGGCAGGGATTGGGAAGAAACTTTGGAGCTTTTATTTGCTTTGAAACTTGATCGGCTTATTTGTACTTCCTTCCCACCTCAAAATGGTACAGAACAGTACTGTCAGTTTTCAATAATAATTGTACAAAGGGGCTAAAAAATGAGACTCAGTGTCTGTAGGTTCTCAGCCCCCATGCCTACCTTGATGTAAACAAAATGAAATCAAAGGGCTTTTTTTCTGTAGTAGCCTAATTCTCTAGAACTCCTTTGTCTCTTAAGCTTTTCCAAGGGTCCCCCTTCCCCAACAGCATTATATTTGATATTCTATAATAGGGGTTCTTTTACTAAATCAACTTGATTCCTTAATGATAATAATTGTATCCTGCATTGATACTTATATTTTTTTTTTAGTATCTCGGATAATTGTTTTTTGTGGATGTACTGAGTAAGGCATGCTAAAAATGTTGAAATGAATCCATAAAAGATTAAATTTGCAAAAGCAAATTCTATTAAATTCATTTTTTACATATGTTGTTGGCACTAAGCAGGCCCTGGAAAAAAATACTAACAATACTAATAAGCTAGAAAACTATAATGATCAATAAATACATATACAACTCTTGTTTAACATCCCATGTCAAACACACATTCCAAAAAGATATGTACCAGCAACTGATGGAATCTGTTCTGATTAGTTACTTTAATTCAAATACATCTGCTCTCTCTTTTATCTGTGAATCTTCAAAGAGGATGAGTTGCGCCATTCACAAGCAGCCTTCAGTAAGATACAGTAATGAGAGCAATTACAAAAAGCAGAAACTTCACTTCAAAAGGAACTCATCCCCAAATCTTCTTATTAATGGAGGTTGGATGGATTACTCCAACAATAAGGAAGCCCCAAAGACTCCAACAGCTTGAAGAAGAGGAGCCTACATGCTGCCAAACGATGGCAAGATTGGCCACTTGTTCCTGCATGTACCTTGCATGAGACAATATGAGAAGATCAGATGCATCCCAAACATTGGCATGTCTCAATACCTAAAAGTAGGGAGAGTCCACTAAGTCTCCTGTGCCAGAAGGTCCACAAAACTTTAAAAAGTACATTCAAGTTTTTCTCATGCCTATCAAAATACCTTATTTTCTTGCCAAATATAGAAGGCTACCCAACCCCACAAAGACTCTGTGAAAAGGCTACCAACCACTGTACTCAAGAAAAGGCAACATGCTTCCTTAAATACTAGGCATTTTAATGGATATTTTATTAAAGAAAGGGCGGGGGGGGGCAGGGGAAGCCTAAGAAAATAGAGATGGGGTGTTACACATTCATGGGGAAAGATATCATGAAGCTCACAAAATCTGGCAGTCACCTGTAGAGGGAGGTTTAATGGTATGTGGGAATGACCTTGGGAGACAAGAGGAAGAACCATCATCCAAAATGTAACTCAGCTCACAGAAGGAGAAGCAGAGTGGGAAGTGTCTCAGAAGGGACCCTCCCTAGTTTTCTGGAAAGTGAAAGTAAAAGGGAGGGGAGGGGAGAAATGCTTTCAGACTTGCAAGATTCTGTTACTGTAACCTTACAATAAAGGTCATGTTAGTACTCGTGGTTTGTGCTTCTTGTACCTCAAAGGGCTGACAGGAGGTAAGCAAACAGCACACAGTTCAACCTTTTTTGCCCTACGCTGCCTATTTTGGTTGATTCCTTTGACCACTGGGATACTGACTCTCATGAAAAAAAAAGTCTCCAACAAGTTGCAGCCACATTAAACCAGAACTATTTCTGCAAACTTGGACAAACTAGGGAGCATCCATGCTTGATCAAATATTTTTCAAATCAAAGAAAATATGAATCCTACAAATAAAGACACTTTTTCAGGACTTTGCCGCTTCTTAGTTCTACAGATGTTAACGTCTGAAATCAACTGGCAATTGCTTTTAATAGTTAAATAGTTTTACAATAGCCCTATGCAATTGTTTGCCTGAAAGACATGTACAGTACAGTTAAATCAGACTCTAGCTCCAATATTCCTGCATACCTGACTGCTTTAAAGACCTTAATGAGATCTGAAGGAGGAGAATGTTAAGCATGACCAGCTGAACTTATTTATTTATTTATTTACTATTCAAATTTTGCTACCGCCCATCTCCCCCAAAAGAGGGACTCTGGGCGGTTTACAATTTACCAAGTTCCCAATAGAAACCCAGCTTTATCAAAGTTCTTGTTCTTGGGTGGTGTAACAGCATCCAGCCAAATGTGTGAACAAACCCCTTTCTGAATTTCCCAAACTTTGGAAGCAATGCTGCATCATTTTTTACTAGGTTTTTAAAATTATTATTTGATGAACAAAAATTTGCTGCCGCTTTTTCAAAGGAGAAGGGAATTTCTGAATTCTCATGAGCCGAGTGTGGTCTTCTTGCAGTTCTTGAGTTTGTGAGTGTCCTGTTTTTCATAGCACAGTCCCATCTGCAGATGTCCGCATTCTCCCTGGCTTCCTACACTGCCATTAGATCTCAGGGGAAAACCTTGGAAGACAACTCCTTCCATGGGGCTTTTACATACTGGGAAGTGTGGGCAGTGAGGGAGGCTTCAGAGTAAATGGAAAGATACATAACAGCAAAACGTCCCATCAGGAATAGCTCCCATCTCCACCTCCAAGCAGTGAAATAGGTTTTTTTAAAAAATCACCAAAAGAAATTGAAAAGCAATTCTCATGCACCCTGAGAATAAGATATAAAAAAGTTCCTTTTGCAGAGGAGCTCTTGAAAACTTACAAGGCAGATGTTGGCACAGCATTACTTGGAACAGCTACCATTCGCTTAAGCTATTCTGACTAGATGCTTCTAAGAATCTACTGATCCCATTTATGTGGATCTCCTATAGATCGCCTATCTAGAAGATGGATTGCAAGGTAGAAATTCCCAAATTGTCCAACTGCACCATAAGATGGATTGCAAGCTAGGAACTCCAAATTGTCCAATTGCACTGAATAAACCAGTGTAGAAAAAGCAGGCTCAGTTCCCCTTTCCAGTTTCCTTCATCCCTCCCTCCAATTTTCCTCTAACCATTAGGCTGAGTGATTTTCCTCCTGCTTTTGTTGTCATCCAAGCCATAAGTTGCCTTCTCAAAAATAGCTCCAAGCACCATTGATGCTGCTGCACTTCATCGTCACTTTTATTTTATAACTCATTTGCTTTGTTGTTCTTAATATTTTCATTTCTTCCATTGTTCTTTTGTGGGATTGGCACCAGGCTGACAGATCTACATGCTAGAATGTAAATTTCCCTCTTTCCTTTGCTTGATCATCAAACAGAAAATCACTAAGAGGAAGATGAATTTAGGGTAACTGAAATATAAAAACTATCATCCTAAGGTTCCCACATTTCTTTTCAGTGCCATTAACATAGGCCAGGATTATAACTCACTCTCCCTTTGACAAAAGGTTTATAAACTCTTAGACACAGAAGACACCCTGGATGGATGGATGGATGGATGGATGGATGGATGGATGGATGGATGGATGGGCAGGCAGCCAGACAGAGCTGGTTCTCCATGATAGCCTGTTCTAGTCAAATCACAGAGTCTTAGATCATATCCCTGCTAGTGCCACAGCAACTTCACAGCATCATCCAGCCACTGCTGAAAAGCTACAAAACCTCTCCTCATTGTTATTTTGACACAGCAATGGTTGGATGATTCTAGGTAAGTTGCTAATGAGAAAATGACCTTTGAACTTTTTGAAGCAAAGCATAGCCACAAAACAGAAGCACCAGTGAATCTGTGACATCTCTAGGCAGGGTTTAGAAGCACCACCATGCAATAATTTATTTAAAATGGTAAGATTCTCAGATAAGATGATCTTAAAGTTTTAACTGTTTCAGTATTCCTTCATGACCACTTCTGAGATCTTGACATTCTCACACAGTAGGAATGACTGCTGAAATCCTGTCAGGTTTGCTGATCTTACAAGAAGTCAAGTAATTGAGGAAGAGGCTCAGACCACTATGCAAGGTAGCACAACAGCAGCCAGCATCTGAAAAGGGTGTCAATTCTTGCCTTTACAGCTATCAAATTTATTATTATGGCACATGCTGTCTACTATATTGGATGTACGGTTAGCTTTCATAATGTCTGAAGACTCTTTGTAAATGTCATCCATGGAGTGAAGCGGTATGCATATTTTGCATCCCATCATCATTTTCTCTTTAACAATAACCCTATATGGTAGATGGGATGATGATAACTTATTAATTCCTAATTGTGAGACAAAGAGAGAAGAAATATCACAAAACTTTTTATTTTTTTGCATCCCACTCCTAATCTGTACTTCTGATGGCTGTAGGTTTTCTGATTCATTTTTTGCTTGGATTATGAAAGTAGCATTCTGAGATAATTAACACAGATAAACGCTAAGATGACAGGTGTGTGTGCTCATAAAAAGCAGACCATATTATGAACTACCTTTGAAATGGCTAAGGAAGGAGCATTTCCAAGGCTTTGTCTAAGAAATGTGTACAGAACCAGCTCAACTTAACTGATCTCACCAGATAATAGGGAAAGTGGCCTTACACCCATTAAAATAAATATTGGTGTAGTGGACCTCCATGATCTTAACCAGAAGTCTTTCCCATTATGATGCTTTTAATTAGAAATGCCACCAACTGAATTTCAGTCCTTTGACAAGTGAACCAATAAGCTTTAGAAGTAATTTTGTTCTAGCTGAAGTCCATACAGCACTGTAATCTCTATGAAGATCTAAAATAACCATTTTTATCAACACGATAAGTCAAATATCTAGGAGCCATCAAATATTAAAAGCAAGCTTTCTTATATTATAAAGCATTTTTGCCTTTATTTCTCAGGGCAGTTCTCCATCTGTCATGCTGAGATTCCATCACAAAAGATATTCTATCTTTACAAATTACACTTAGCTCAGCTACTAGGGCTACGTTTAAAAAAATGTAGAACAGGATCACAAGGAAAAGAAATCTCTTCAAGAATCTAAAGTTGAAAATAGTAGAGCAATGCAAGGCTTCAGAACTAATTCAAAAAGGGTTCTTTGGTTGACATGGGAGCATAAATGTAACACCCACCTGCAAGCCTTTAAAGCAGCTGGGCCTCTTCTCAGATCACGCGCTGTCTTCCATACGCAGCCACATGATCTTGTAGCTGCTTTAAAGAGTTTCAAACAGGGGTCATGATTATGCCTTTGCATGGACTGAAGCACCTTTGGACACCACAGCCCTAGAAAATTCCAGAAACATCTAAGTGTTTCCCTGGCACCCTTCAGTGGAACTATAACATCCCATGAGCCACCATGCTCAGTGGCCAAGGATTATGAGGATTTTAATCCAAATCATGGTATGTTGCAATGTACTATGCTTCTATACTGTTGCTCAATAACCAGAGACAAAGTCTGGAATCCTTGCAGCGTTATAATATTCCTTCTGTCCAAAGAGTTCTGGGAAATGTAGTTTCCCTAGAGTTTCTAATGGAAAAGTCCCCTCAGCAAATAAGAGTCTGGGGACAAGAACAGAATAAAAAATAAATGTCACACATCCATCTCAGGAGACATTTGCAGATAGTTTCTCAATCTGAACCAGAAACTTACTCAATGAGATTATTATCTCTAGCTTTTTTTTCTACAGGAGCCAGCCTCCTTCTTCCATTCCAGCAATTCTATTTTATTCTGCCTGCCACCAGACTGTCAAATGATCACATTCTTTCAAGGCTCCACAGCACTGATTTATGGAACAGTTTAGAGAGATTTCAGAATTTTCCCTTCCCCCAAGATGATCCTGAATCTGATAGCGCAGGGTTTCTCAACCAGGGTTCCGTGGGACCCTCGGGTTCCGCAAGAGGTCACTAGGGGTTCCCTGGGAGATCATGATTTATTTAAACCATTATTTCAAATTTGGGCAAGTTCCCATTAAAGAGGTAAGTTTCATTCTTTATTTTTAGTTTAAGAGCACTGTTAATAGATACATACAGGCCTACACATGAAACAGATATAATAATTTTGTAAATTCTGGCCTATATTTGAGCCTGAATGTTCCCCGAGGCCTGGAAAATATTTCAAGGGTTCCTCTAGGGTCAGAGTTGAGAAAGGCTGTATTAGTGCATCTCCCTTGCACACTGTTGGTGTACTTTCTACCTTACCTCCATAATCATGAGAAGACTCCTTATTAGATTTGGAAAGACTTCCATAAAACCCTCACAAACCATTTTGTGATTGCTGTTTTGTCATTTTGACTGGTTTTTATACAATTACTAATTTTTAGGTCAAAATTGAATTTTGCCATGTTCTGAGTCTCAAGTTATTCAAATACACAGCTAATTCTAGAAAAAGTTCTATGAAATACACACACACATACACACACACACTTTTTAAAAAAAAAACCTTAGAAATAATTTTATGCTAACAGCTAGCTGGGCATCTTAACTTCTTCTCTAAAGATGGTGGATCAGGTAATTGGTATTTGAAAAAAGTACTTACACGTATGTATCAGAGTATTAATGGCTGTTTTCATCACAGGGTTTGCAAAACATACAGGAAGCCATTCTTTTTATTGGACTGATTAATTTTAACTACTAGAAGCACCTCAACCCAGCATTGCTTATTTTATGCACCAAGCTGAGGAATGTCTGCTTTCGCAAACAAGCACATTGATGCTTAACCCCAAACCATAGTGATCATATGTGTTATGGATATAATGAGTTGTTTGTTAATCAAATAAACTTTGCAAACCATTTTTGACCAAGCACTACTAGCATAACTTTTTTTAAAAAAAAATCTACAGATAACAGTGATATACAAGGCCTTTGTTATACTGTAGCTTCATATGTGTTTCCTTTAGGAGGTTACAAACACAGTTGAAGCAGTGGCTTTGTTTGGACATCATAAATTAGTGAACATGCTGCTGGCAACAGCAACTAAAGTAAACATGGAATCTCCACCTAGTCTTCAGACCAGCCTTTGGTTTGTTATGGCCCTAATAAGCCATATAAGTCAAGAACAAGCCACAGCTTGCAACTCTGGCTTGCTATGATGGAAACGTATCATGCCAAGCAAACCATAGGATGAGTTTCTGTGGTAGATTTAGCCCCTCCCACTGACCAAAGAAATCAGAAAGAGGAATTGAGCCAGCAGGCACACCAAAACTTTGTTTCTTTTGGCTTAGCTTGGTACCCAAATACAGTCAATAGAGTTATTTATTCATTCACTAATAAATAAAATAGAGTTATTTATTCATGAATAAATAAATAGAGTTCTAGTCCTGCCTTAGGCATGAAAGTGGGCTGGGTGACCTTTGGCCAGTCACTCTCTCTCAGCCCAACTCACCTCACAGGGTTGCTGTTGTGGGGAAAACAGGAGGAGGAAGGTGTATTTGGTATGTTCGCCGCCTTGAGTTATTTATAAAAATAATAAAAGCAGGATATAAAATAAATAAATAAATAAATGTGGGAGGAAATGTGGGTATTAAAAGTAAAAGATAATAACTGAAAGGAAAGAAAGCTTGAGAAATACAGAAATGATTAAAACTGGCTTCATTTCTCCCAAATTACTGCCTTCACAGTGATAAGTGTAAAGACACTCTGGAGTCAAGTTCAACTTCAGCAGATCGTTTCTGTGGAAGCAATTTGCCACTGCTTTTTCTATATTACAGGTGTAATATTTTTTTCCCGCTGACTCTAAGAATTGACTGTTTTGGATAGAAAAAGATTAGAGAGTACAGACTGTTTAAGAAGACTTTCAGAATTTTTTTTTTCTGGAAGCTGTTGATAACTGTTTTTCTTATATATGTTTTATTGTTATTTTACAGAGCATTTATCATTTTTGCAGCCCTATTTTACTGATGTATGAGTCTCCTTAAGTTTCCTGCTTTAATAGAAACTTGGGGTATAAATATTTAAAAATAAGTTTTAAAACTAGGGGCACCATGAAGCACAATGCACTGCAAACACTTCCGGGACATTACTGTGATTTGTATGTTAGGGAATGGACTGGCTTGCACATGTTCATTCGTCACAATCCTTCTTCCATCTAGTGAAGACTTAGAGCCAAGCGGTTGAGCTAGCATACAATGGCAGAGATGAGCCATCACAGACTTAACACCTCAGCCTGATGCTTTCATGCCATCTACCTAATGGCACCCCACTTGATTGATGGACTGGATTTTGAGGCTGTCCAACTCCACAAAGAAACTGCAAAATAATTAATTTAAAGAAATGTGACTGCCCAGACAAAACCACATAAATAGCATTTTAAAAAAAAAGTCAACAGAGGCTCACAAAGCCACGTCTTAAGAGAGTTCCAGAATATTTGAAGAGTAGGGGCTGTACGTATCTCCAGGGAGATGCTGTTCCAGAAGACAGGAGCCACAACAGAGAAAGAGAAAGCACATAGGAATTTCCACCTAGTCCTCTCACAAACTCAGTTTCCAAACATCA
Source organism: Candoia aspera (assembly GCF_035149785.1). Classification (NCBI taxonomy): domain Eukaryota; kingdom Metazoa; phylum Chordata; class Lepidosauria; order Squamata; family Candoiidae; genus Candoia; species Candoia aspera. The sequence continues at coordinate 14,955,430 of NC_086163.1, read as the reverse complement.
AGGTTTGATGCCTTCAAGTGTTTGTGAATAGACTTGATATTTCTCCCAGGATTTGTAACACCTCTTGGTTGCAAAACCTGTTAGAACCATTCTTCCAATAATACTTGGCTTCACGCATCTTCCTTTTTGTTCCAACCTATGTATTTGTCTGAAGACCTTAAAAATCCAGATGCTGCCAGATAATGTGAAGGGAGAGGTGCTTAGGATTGCAGAATCACCGAGGTATTTCTTATTCACCACATTCGAACCCTATTTGCAGACACCATGGAAACCCAGTGCTGAGTTATTAAACAATGATAAATAGCTGTCACACACAGCCTAAGAGCAAGATATGAATGCACTGAGTATAATGAGCTGGGACTACATTACTACAACTTCCTCTGCAGGCTGGAACTTTAGAGGCCAATACAGCTATGTTGTTGTTTATTCGTTTAGTCGCTTCTGACTCTTCGTGACTTCATGGATCAGCCCATGCCGGAGCTTCCTGTCGGTCGTCAACACCCCCAGCTCCCCCAGGGATGAGTCCATCACCTCTAGAATATCATCCATCCACCTTGCCCTTGGTCGGCCCCTCTTCCTTTTGCCTTCCACTCTCCCTAGCATCAGCATCTTCTCCAGGGTGTCCTGTCCTCTCATTATGTGGCCAAAGTATTTCAGTTTTGCCTTTAATATCATTCCCTCAAGTGAGCAGTCTGGCTTTATTTCCTGGAGGATGGACTGGTTTGATCTTCTTGCAGTCCAAGGCACTCTCAGAATTTTCCTCCAACACCACAGTTCCAAAGCATCGATCTTCCTTCACTCAGCCTTCCTTACGGTCCAGCTCTGGCAGCCATATGTTACTATGGGGAACACCATTGCTTTAACTATGTGGACCTTTGTTGTCAGTGTGATGTCTCTGCTCTTAACTATTTTATCCAGATTTGTCATTGCTCCTCTCCCAAGGATTAAGCGTCTTCTGATTTCCTGACTGCAGTCAGCATCTGCAGTAATCTTTGCACCTAGAAATACAAAGTCTTTCACTGCTTCTACATTTTCTCCCTCTATTTGCCAGTTATCAATCAAGCTGGTTGCCATAATCTTGGTTTTTTTGAGGTTTAGCTGCAAGCCAGCTTTTGCACTTCCTTCTTTCACCTTCATCATAAGGCTCCTCAGTTCCTCTTCACTTTCAGCCATCAAAATGTTATCATCTGCATATCTGAGACTGTTAATGTTTCTTCCAGCGATTTTAACTCCAGCCTTGGATTCCTCAAGCCCAGCATGTCGCATGATGTGTTCTGCATAGAAGTTGAATAGGTAGGGTGAGAGTATACAGCCCTGCCATACTCCTTTCCCAATCTTAAACCAGTCCGTTGTTCCGTGGTCTGTTCTTACTGTTGCTACTTGGTCGTTATACAGATTCTTCAGGAGGCAGACAAGATGACTTGGTATCCCCATACCACTAAGAACTTGCCACAATTTGTTATGGTCCACACAGTCAAAGGCTTTAGAATAGTCAATAAAACAGAAATAAATGTTTTTTTCTGAAACTCCCTGGCTTTTTCCATTATCCATCGGATATTGGCAATTTGGTCCCTAGTTCCTCTGCCTTTTCTAAACCCAGCTTGTACATCTGGCAGTTCTCGCTCCATGAACTGCTGAAGTCTACCTTGCAGAAACTTGAGCATTACCTTACTGGCATGTGAAATGAGTGCCACTGTTCGATAGTTTGAACATTCTTTAGTGTTTCCCTTTTTTGGTATGGGGATATAAGTTGATTTTTTCCAATCTGATGGCCATTCTTGTGTTTTCCAAATTTGCTGGCATATAGCATGCATTACCTTGACAGCATCATCTTGCAAGATTTTGAACAGTTCAGCTGGGATGCCGTCGTCTCCTGCTGCCTTGTTATTAGCAATGCTTCTTAAGGCCCATTCAACCTCACTCTTCAGGATTTCTGGCTCTAGCTCACTGACCACACCGTCAAAGCTATCCCCGATATTGTTATGCTTCCTATACAGGTCTTCCGTATATTCTTGCCACCTTTTCTTGATCTCTTCTTCTTCTGATAGGTCCTTGCCATCTTTGTTTTTGATCATACCCATTTTGGCCTGGAATTTACCTCCGATGTTTCTAATTTTCTGGAAGAGGTCTCTTGTCCTTCCTATTCTATTGTCTTCTTCCACTTCCGCGCATTGCTTGTTTAAAAATAATTCCTTATCTCTTCTGGCTAACCTCTGGAATTTTGCATTTAATTGGGCATATCTCCCCCTATCGCTGTTGCCTTTTGCTTTCCTTCTTTCTTGGGCTACTTCTAGTGTCTCAGCAGACAACCACTTTGCCTTCTTGGTTTTCTCTTTCTTTGGGATGTATTTTGTTACCGCCTCCTGGACAATGTTGCCAACTTCTGTCCAGAGTTCTTCCAGGACCCTATCTACTAAGTCCAGTCCCTTAAATCGATTCACCTCCACTGCATATTCCTTAGGAATATTAGTGAGCTCATATCTAGCTGATCTGTGGGTCTTCCCTAATCTCTTTAGTCTGATCCTAAATTGTGCAAGAAGAAGTTCGTGATCTGAACTACAGTCAGCTCCAGGTCTTGTTTTTACCGACTGTGTAGATGTCCGCCACCTTTGGCTGCAAAGGATGTTTTTGTTGTTTATTCGTTTAGTCGCTTCCGACTCTTCGTGACTTCATGGACCAGCCCACGCCAGAGCTTCCTGTCGGTCGTCAACATCCCCAGCTCCCCCAGGGACGAGTCCGTCACCTCTAGAATATCATCCATCCATCTTGCCCTTGGTCGGCCCCTCTTCCTTTTGCCTTCCACTCTCCCTAGCATCAGCATCTTCTCCAGGGTGTCCTGTCTTCTCATGATGTGGCCAAAGTATTTCAGTTTTGCCTTTAATATCATTCCCTCAAGTGAGCAGTCTGGCTTTATTTCCTGGAGGATGGACTGGTTTGATCTTCTTGCAGTCCAAGGCACTCTCAGAATTTTCCTCCAACACCACAGTTCAAAAGCATCGATCTTCCTTCGCTCAGCCTTCCTTATGGTCCAGCTCTCGCAGCCATATGTTACTACAGGGAACACCATTGCTTTAACTATGCGGGCCTTTGTTGTCAGTGTGATGTCTCTGCTCTTAACTATTTTATTGAGATTTGTCATTGCTCTTCTCCCAAGGATTAAGCGTCTTCTGATTTCCTGACTGCAGTCAGCATCTGCAGTAATCTTTGCACCTAGGAATACAAAGTCTTTCACTGCTTCTACATTTTCTCCCTCTATTTGCCAGTTATCAATCAAGCTGGTTGCCATAATCTTGGTTTTTTTGAGGTTTAGCTGCAAGCCAGCTTTTGCACTTTCTTCTTTCACCTTCATCATAAGGCTCCTCAGTTCCTCTTCACTTTCAGCCATCAAAGTGGTATCATCTGCATATCTGAGATTGTTAATGTTTCTTCCAGAGATTTTAACTCCAGCCTTGGATTCCTCAAGACCAGCTTGTCGCATGATGTGTTCTGCATACAAGTTGAATAGGTAGGGTGAGAGTATACAGCCCTGCCGTACTCCTTTCCCAATCTTAAACCAGTCCGTTGTTCCGTGGTCTGTTCTTACTGTTGCTACTTGGTCGTTATACAGATTCTTCAGGAGGCATACAAGATGACTTGGTATCCCCATACCACTAAGAACTTGCCACAATTTGTTATGGTCCACACAGTCAAAGGCTTTAGAATAGTCAATAAAACAGAAATAGATGTTTTTCTGAAACTCCCTGGCTTTTTCCATTATCCAGCGGATATTGGCAATTTGGTCTCTAGTTCCTCTGCCTTTTCTAAACCCAGCCTGTACATCTGGCAATTCTCGCTCCATGAACTGCTGAAGTCTACCTTGCAGGATCTTGAGCATTACCTTACTGGCATGTGAAATGAGTGCCACTGTTCGATAGTTTGAACATTCTTTAGTGTTTCCCTTTTTTGGTATGGGGATATAAGTTGATTTTTTCCAATCTGATGGCCATTCTTGTGTTTTCCAAATTTGCTGGCATATAGCATGCATTACCTTGACAGCATCATCTTGCAAGATTTTGAACAGTTCAGCTGGGATGCCGTCTTCTCCTGCTGCCTTGTTATTAGCAATGCTTCTTAAGGCCCACTCAACCTCACTCTTCAGGATGTCTGGCTCTAGCTCACTGACCACACCGTCAAAGCTATCCCCGATATTGTTATCCTTCCTATACAGGTCTTCTGTATATTCTTGCCACCTTTTCTTGATCTCTTCTTCTTCTGTTAGGTCCTTGCCATCTTTGTTTTTGATCATACCCATTTTGGCCTGGAATTTACCTCCAATGTTTCTAATTTTCTGGAAGAGGTCTCTTGTCCTTCCTATTCTATTGTCTTCTTCTACTTCCGCGCATTGCTTGTTTAAAAATAATTCCTTATCTCTTCTGGCTAACCTCTGGAATTTTGCATTTAATTGGGCATATCTCCCCCTATCGCTGTTGCCTTTTGCTTTCCTTCTTTCTTGGGCTACTTCTAGTGTCTCAGCAGACAGCCATTTTGCCTTCTTGGTTTTCTCTTTCTTTGGGATGTATTTTGTTGCCGCCTCCTGAACAATGCTGCCAACTTCTGTCCAGAGTTCTTCCGGGACCCTATCTACTAAGTCCAGTCCCTTAAATCTATTCTTCACCTCCACTGCATATTCCTGAGGAATATTCGTGAGCTCATATCTAGCTGATCTGTGGGTCTTCCCTAATCTCTTTAGTCTGATCCTAAATTGTGCAAGAAGAAGTTCATGGTCTGAACTACAGTCAGCTCCAGGCCTAGTTTTTACCGACTGTACAGATGTCCGCCACCTTTGGCTGCAAAGGATGTAATCAATCTGATTTCGGTGTTGTCCATCTGGTGAAGTCCATGTGTAAAGCCGTCTCTTAGGTTGTTGGAAGAGAGTGTTTGTTATGCAGAGTGAATTGTCTTGGCAAAATTCTATCAGCCTATGTCCTGCTTCGTTTTGTTCTCCCAGGCCATACTTACCTGTAATTCGAGGTGTCATTTGACTGCCCACCTTAGCATTCCAGTCTCCTGTGATGAAAATAACATCTCTTTTAGGCGTGTTGTCCAGTAGGTGCTGCAGATCCTCATAGAACTGCTCTACTTCAGCTTCTTCAGCATCTGTGTTTGGGGCGTATATTTGGATCACTGTGATGTTAGATGGCTTGCCCTGAATTTGAACTGAGATCATTCTATCATTTTTTGGATTGTATCCAAGCACTGCTTTAGCCACTTTACTATTAATTATGAAGGCTACTCCATTTCTTCTGTGGTCCTCTTGTCCAGAGTAGTAAATCTGGTGATCATTTGATGTGAAGTGGCCCATTCCAGTCCATTTCAGTTCACTGACGCCCAAAATGTCTATCTTTAATCTTGACATCTCACCAATAACCACATCCAATTTGCCCTGGCTCATAGATCTTACATTCCAGGTTCCAATGGTGTGTTGATCCTTAGAACATCGGATTCGCCGTTCACCACCAGCACTGTCAGCCGCTAGCCGTCCTTTCGGCTTTGAGCTAGCTGCGTCATCACGTCTGGGGCTAGTTGAACTCATCCTCTGTTCCTCCCCAGTAGCATTTTGACCATCTTCCAACCTGGGGGTCTCATCTTCCGATGGTATACCGACATATCTCTGGTTGTACTGATCCATTTAGTTTTCACAGCAAGAATACTGGGGTGGGTTGCCATTACCTTCCCCAGGGATTGCATTTAGTCTGACTTCTCTGTCATGACCTTCCCGTCTTGGGTGGCCCTTCACGGTTTAGCTCATGGCATCATTGAGGTGCTCAAGCTCCAGCACAACAAGGTAATGATCCTTTGCTGAAGAATACAGCTATTCACCAAAATAAATAGATCAGCTCACACCACACCACACCCTCAATGTTAATGTGATATGTTTGACTTTGGCTTAGCATGCTAAGTAAACCCAGTCAGTGGTGGCTCACTCAACATGCATGTTAGCAATGGCATCATCAGCAAACTGTGATGATGCCAAAGAATGATACGTCCACAATGATATAATCATGCAAATGTGAACCATTAAATACTTGCATCCTGACATCTGACACGAGTACCTATGTAGCACCACACCCATATTGTTATAACCCCCTTCCCTGTCCTACCCTCAGGGCTGCCCATGCATATTAAAAAAATAAAAAAGGCAACGGGCTAGAAACCAGGAGACTGTGAGTTCTAGCCTCCTTAGGCCCGAAAGCCAGCTGGGTGACCTTGGGCCAGTCCCTCTCTTTCAGCCCAAGAGCCAATCAGGCATAGTAGTAGAGTTCTAGTCCCACCTTGGGCATGAAAGCTGGCTGGGTGACCTTGGGCCAGTCCCTCTCTCTCAGCCCAAGAGCCAATCAGGCGTAGTAGTAGAGTTCTAGTCCCACCTTGGGCATGAAAGCCGGCTGGGTGACCTTGGGCCAATCCCTCTCTCTCAGCCCAAGAGCCAATCAGGCGTAGTAGGAGAGTTCTAGTCCCGCCTTGGGCATGAAAGCTGGCTGGGTGACCTTGGGCCAGCCCTTCTCTCTCAGCCCAAGAGCCAATCAGGCATAGTATGAGAATTCTAGTCCCTCCTTAGGCACAAAAGCTGGCTGAGTGACCTTAGGCCAGTCACTCTCTCTGCACCCAACTCACATCACAGAGTTGTTGTGGGGAAAATAGGAGGAGGAAGGACTATTAGGGATGTTCACTGCCTTGAGTTATTTATAAAAATAATAAAGCAGGATAGAAAATAAATTAAACAAACAGACATGGGTTATCACAGTGTTAGAACCCAGGTACAGCCTGTGTGTCATGTAAATTGACTGAAGGTACAGACTGGCAACTAAACAGAAATCCTAATCAAAACAAGAAACTCCAAATGCAGTTCTCAGCCTCAGTCCTGTTTCTTTCTCCGCTACTACTTCCCCACTACTTGATCATCTGTGATACTCGTGCATTTGTTAATCACTCCAAATCTCCTATTATTTCATGGCTCAATATATATATATATATATTAATTTCTTCATTTTATTCAAGGATGTGGTCACATTTAAAGGGGAGAAAAATGAATGTATTGGCTTTTAAATCCTATTTTAAAAAACAACAGACAGTATATTCTCTGCTTGAGCTGAAGGTTGTTCACTGAGAAACAGACTCTGATTAATGCTAAACAACAGGAGGTGAGACAGATCCCTTCACATGATATTAAAGAATTGATATAAATATAGGAAAGCAAGTAACACTTAAAAGCATAATGCATAAATTTTGCCCTTGATAATTACCACCTAGCTATCAGGTTTTGGTTTTAAAAGTTTTACATTTACAATAACAGCCCTCAAACTTACTCTGTGAAATGAAGTAATTAACACTCATCAGCCAGACAAGAAACTGAGGCACTGGAAGCAATAGAATGATTGGGCTCCTCATCATTAAGGGTTTCAAAATATCACCCAGAGCCAGCCCTTATCAAAGTGTCCAACTGGTAAAGGAACATATAGAATGTTCAACTGTGGTCACCCCAGGTTCTATAGCTGCACAGTATGCTTCATAAGATGTTAACATAACAACATTTTATCCACAATTGTTTTATTATTTATTTGTTTGTTTGATTGATTGATTTCTATAGCTGCCCATCTCAACAAGTGACTCTTTCCTTAACTGTCTCCCTTCTAAAATGGAGAGCAGGACTCTGTCAGCATCAGAACATTTGGTAAGTATATTGATTGGAAACAAACAAAGTGCTTCAAGATCTGGAGGTGCTGAATGCAACTTAGCCTGAATTTTGTAATTTCTGAAGTGGATGATGATGAACAGTCATGATGATTATACATAAGAAACCTTAATTCTGCTGGTGAAAATTTGTGATCCTGGACTCCTCTTTTTAATAGCTTAATCTTGATCACAAACTCCATTTTTCAACACTCACAAGGTGATGTTGAACTAGTCCCATCTTTCAGTCTTGATACAACTCAGCTTTCTTCTTCATCTACCACTGCCCACCTGTAGAGTCAAGGTTAGTTTATTCTTTCTGCTGCATCTAATAATAAAGGTGCTGTTAGATGGCACTACTTCTGGTAGAAGATGAGGACATCACATGGCTAAGTCATCAATCCAGGACTAGCTTCCACATGTAAGTCCATCCTTCCCTCCATCCTCAGTGAGTTGTTGTGGAGGCATATCAAATTTCAGACAGGCTATCTTCATTTTGGTGGTGATTTTTTTTATGTTTTATGTTTTTGAGTGATGCTTAGGAATCTGCCTCAGCCTTTGATCCCAGTATGACCAAAATCCAACAACCATTCTAGCTAAAAATTCAAGGAGTTGCAATCCCAACATAGCAAGCTGCAGAAGGCAGACCAACTCTTTTCCTTGCCTTTTACTTCAATGAATACAAGCTTTACCACTTGATACTTCTGAACATATGCTGTAAAGTAGACCCTAGTCTTCCTTTCCTTTTCTTTCCTTTCAAATGTCAATGCAGCACATCAAATAAGCAGGTCTTGTTTGAAAAGTGATGGAAGCTGGGAAAAGATCCATACAATTTCTTGTTATTGCAATATTCTGTGTATTGGAATTGTATGGATCTTTTCCCAGCTTCCATCACTTTTCAAACAAGATCTCTGACTAAGTTCATATTCATGAAACTACAGATACACACTAACTGATTCACTGGGGTACCTTAAATGCAAATCCTTGTATGGCTAAAGAGCAATACGCCAAGCATCTGATGAAGGAAGCTGCAGTTCATGAAAGCTTCTGTGTTTTAATAAAATTTGTTAGTTGGAAAAGGTGCTACCAGACTCTGTTGGGTTGTTTGGTTTTGGTTTTTTTTGGCTGCCATAGAGTAACACAGCTCCCTTCCTACAAACATCAATGTAGTAACACTATTTTATCCCAATTTCATTTGAATTCTGCCTTCCTTCTTTTTATTTTCTATGTTTTTTATTTTTTTTCCAAAGCATAATTACGATACAAAAAAGGAAGTATAGAATAGATAGAAAACAGAACTAAAGAAAAAAGAAAAAAACACTATAAAAGTGTCAGTAGAGAGAAAACAGAAATGGAAAGTGACTTCCAACTTTCTCCAATACAGATATAGATAAATTTACAAATCTAGTCTCTTACCATTAATTAAACTATCATAACATTATTTCTATTAAAACAAACCATTTAATCACTAAAACCCAAAGTCAAAACTTCATTTTTTCTGTTACAAGCAAGTATTCTAAAAGTGGTTGCCGAGCAGATATAAATCCAGAAACAGAGTGTTCTCTTATTAGTGCTGTTAATTTAGCCATTTGAGCCAAGTCCATTAATTTAACAATCCAATCTTCAACCGTAGGTATTTGTGGATCTTTCCATCGTTGTGAATTCTGCCTTCCTGAGTAAATAAAACAAAGTTTCTAAGAGGGGGGAAAATGGTTAACTATATTCTTATATAACAACATTTTTGTATTGGGTTGACTGTCAAATTAAACAGAGCTTCTGCTTTATTTTTATCATTCCTAATAGCGTATTCGTCTTTTTCTTGTTTTGCCACTAGTATTTCCATATCTGCCTCTATCTCACTTTTAATCTCATTTACATACAGACAAGCACCAAAAGACAATCATAATAACAATTGCCTACAGAGCAGTATAGCTGAAAATCTAACCAGGAACTTCTAGGCTCCACCTGTAACTGATGCTTGTTTTAATTTCGACTTAAAAAGAGAGAGAGAGAAGAAACATCAATGTCACTTAAAAAAAAAGAAACAACAACCCACACACCACTCTAGGAAACATACTTCTTCCAAAAATAATATTCACATACACAGAGGCATAAAGGATAATACCTGAAGGAAATGTGAGCTTGTATAGCATTGGTGACTTCAGTAAGAATATATTAGGATTGATGGTATCTGAAAACATACCTTTCCTCCATGGGCTGTTTTGCCCATTCTTGCTGGGAATCTGATGTCTCCAGGGCATTAGCTTGAGAAGTGATCGGTAATTGGATTTCAGGCAGAGATTCTTTCTCACAACCATGGCTGAAGATGGCAGGAAGGGAACCTAGCTCCCCCATTTTACAAAACAACTCATTCTATCTTTAAGCTAAGGGGCAGATGAAAACACTTTCCTTTTAGAGACTGTGCTGTGGGCACCCTCACAAAATGGATGCTCTTGTGTGTGTTGTACTGAGAATGGTATGTTCTGAGTTGACAACGTGATTGCTATGATGAACATGGCCAGTTTAAAAGCAGCCCCTTACCAGAAAGCCAAATAGTGAGACTGTTCCCTTCCAGACCTCCTCCACTTCCCAAGGAGGCTTTCAGCCTCCTCAGCTTACCTTTCCCTTTTTTCTGGACAGGTGGGCAGACTTGCAGCCAAGGCACCAGGTTGCAGCTTCCCACTGTTTTTCATTTCTAGGAATGCTTCTGGGTGCCTGAAGGGCCTAGAGGTTTTCTTCTAGATAAATATGTGGTTTCTCTAACTTTTTCTTATAATATCAAGAAAATTAAGTCAGAAGAAAGCCTGATTGTGTCACAGGGGTGGGGAGAGGGGTCTGTGGGTTATTTTAAAGGAACTTGAATTTTAAATATAATCACTGAAGAAGAAGTGCCAGGAGTGGGAATATACATTCTTATCGATATTGTAAATAGACAGACAGACAGACACCCAAGTCAAAAAATAAACTCTGGGTGGCATACAACCATAGAAACAAATCACAATGTCCCAACAAAAACACATAAAGTCACTAACAGGAATAAATTACACCACCAGGGCATAGCCACATCTGCTTAAAGTTAAAGCACAATCCAGCTGAATCTATGCCGGTTAATTTTCCCTTGCTCTCCTATGTAATGCTATGCATGGTTACTCATCTGTACTCTTATGATGTTCAGTGGAGTTTGCTCCCAAGTCAGTATGTTCTGAGTTTGCAATCTTACCCATATATTTATCCATCTCTGCAAACACTAGAACATTAAAAGGCTTTGTTTTGACTGGAACATATCTTCTATTTTCTTCTCCTTTCTTCCCTTTTATTTTAGAAAATGAAGAAGACATGTTCCAAAGGAAGATTGTCTAAAAACATCAGTTTTCTTTTTAAAAAAATCTCAGCACAAAAGAAGTATTTGTGGTTGACTAATTCTATAGTCTAAACACTGCTGATACAACTGTATTCTGAATGATAAGATGTGGTGTGTATCTACTGACAATGTCCTTGCTATGAATTGATATAGTACATAGGTCAAACATGGCACCCTGAACACAGCACCAAAAGTTATTGAGTTCTTCAGTAAACTTATGGAGTCTAGAGATTTTAATCCTACCCTCCTTGTATCAACATTTTATTAATTTGAATGAGAATGCACCACAGTAAGTAGTCGCTAATGGCCTCATGGTATAAAGGAGCCAGTGTTAGATTGCCAACTACAGTAAGTGGTCAAGCTTGTCTCAAGCTTCTCTCATACATATACATTTGATGCTTGTGATAATTCTTTTGGCTTGAACATGACACTCAATATATTCAGCATTTAAATATATATTCAGCTTTTAAATGCATTATTAAAAACGTATGTGGCTCTAGTTTACCATGTCCATTAGCTCCTAATAGAAATTAGAATAATAAATATGAACAATGTTGATTTAGTCTCACTTCACTGCATGAAATTCTCAGAAAGGGGGAATCTTGATTGTCCCAGGGTCAAGAAGAAATTACAATTGCTTATCAAAGAAATTGACAATTTGCAACCTTGCCATGTGGCATATTGTTTATATTACAGAATTATCTGTGGGTACTACCTCAAGAACATAAAAATCTAACAAGAACAACATTGGATCAGGAAAGAGGTCTATCCACTCAGACATTCTGATCCCACAATAGCCAAAAAGATGCCAGAGAGAAGTTCACAAGTAAGGAATGAATGCAGTAGTTCCCTTTCACACTTACTCCCTTAAAATTGTATCAAGAATAGGGACAGGACAAGATCTCAACTGCAGGTGCTGCATAAATTCGCAAATGTGCCCATTTTTTTGTGTTCCTTTCTCCTCTAATGCCTTTGTTTTTAATGACCTCTTCCAATATGCACATTATTGCAATTGTTTTCCCTCGTAAAATACATATGTTTTTCTGTACATTTTTGAACTGTGTTCCACATTCCAAATTCTGTAAAATGCAGATTTTTGTGTAAAAGAGTGCTTTGATCCCCAGGATCAGAAGTTGAAAATTGGCTAAGTTTGCATAAAAGAGAGGTTGCTGTCCTCCTTATTCAACTAAACTGAAAATAAATATGCAACATGTAGATGTTCACAAGAGAGAGATCAGTGAGGATTTCCCAATATTTAGTCAAAAAACTTCAACTGACTGATTACGCTAGGTCATACTAGTTGGGCTGAGCGCTCACTATTCTTTATGTATAAAGGGATTTATAAGATGCCAAGGACAGAACCTTTTATATATTATTGCTTAGATGGAAATAATATTTTAGGATTGACCATTCTTGCTATTTGTCCTTAAAAAGAATGTAGTATGTACCCTTAATCCCACTAAGTGGAAGTAAGGTTAAAGTGTTCCTAGACTGGTAAAGTTAATCATTTTTCTAGTAAGTAGAGGGGACAGCCTGGATTTTTTCAGGTTCTGCTTTTCCAGAAGAAAATGGGGGCCATCAAAACAGGGCATTTAGGGACATCTTGTAAGAGTTAATGCCATTCAGAAATGCTTAAAAAATCAGTGCATCCTCTATCAAATATTTCTTATAACATCTTGCAAGTGTCAGGTGGAATTACAAACATTTCTCTAACTGTATTTTTAAAAATTATTTTATTGTATTTGTATTCTGTTTTATATTGTGAGTCCTTCTGGAATCAGGTGGCACCAAAATAAAATTTTATATCATTTTATATAAAATATAAAATTTTATTTATATATATAAATTTTACACACACACACACACACACACACACACACACATGAAGCAGCAATTAAGGAAGTCACCCAGAGTCCTTAAACTCAGTTTACAATTCCAAAGGTTTGTGCTGGTGAAATTTGGTGCCAAATTCCCATCAATTCCAACTCAAAAATAAACAGATTGCATTAAGCCTTTATAAACAGCACATCTTACATCTAAACAGCAGCCAAGAAGTCCCCACCCCCACCATTAAACAGAGAGAATGAACAAATAATCCCCACCCAATTATGAGCAACTATAGTGTCTTTGTAATGTCTCATGGCTTCCAATAGCCTAAAATAAAGTTGCCACTAAAGATGCAAAATTTGCCTCCTATTCTCACAAAACGTCCAGTTTCTCAGCAATGCAAAGTCTTCTCTTTAACATCTGGGCTGCAACACCAAGAATGGAATGATTAAAGTATGGATGACTAATTGCCCTACAACCAGCTGTGAACCATTCAAAAACAGAACTGAACCACATTTGTAACACGCATACAATTTTTGGCTGCTTTCAGTCTCTGTCTCAAACTAGACTTCTGTCTAACATCATGAGATTGCTTCACTTTCTTCATTCAAGAACGTAAACGTGTGATCAATTTAAGCTAAACTGAGAACAAAATCTGTCCAGTTTCTGAGGCCTTGTGTATACAATGTTTGAAGCCAGCGTGGTTATCTTTTCCTCCAAACTACCATTGAAGGGAAAATTATTGACCTAAGCACATGGGCATTCTCTGTGTCAATTCATTCATCCCACATGAGGTTCTTCCATGACTGCACACCAACTAAACATAGATGGACAATGATTAGAGAGAGCGCATGATATCACATAAAGAGGCTTCATTTTCTGAGGCCTATGGTATGACCCAGAATACGTTTACTATAGTTTATGTTAATTAACCTTTTACACTGATTTCTTATTATTGTGTCATGCCCACTTGATAAATTTAGTGAGCGGCAACCTAGACTCTTTAAATCAGAGGTTGGGAATCTGCCACCTTTCCTTACCACTAGCAAGCTGACTAGGTCTACAGGGAATTTCTGCATTAAATCAATCAATAAATATAGAAGTTATGCAGAGTTCTCCAAAAGCCAAAAGAGATTTTCTGCTGATGTATGTAGGGCAAAGCCTTCATCGATGTATCCTGCCAATGGGTACTAAACCCCACTATAGTGTATCCTTATAAATGGTGCAGAGGAGGGTCTCTAGGTGCCATCCAATTGTTCTGGACTTCCATTCCTCTCAGCTCCAGACAGAATATACAGTGGAAAGACATCATGCGAGATAGAATCCAAAATACCAGGTCTACCCCTGAAATGGTGAAAATCATGCTGATCAGTCCTAATTATGTACATGAGAGACATCTTACTCAGATCAAAGAGCAAGCAACTACAGTATAGAAGCCAGAAGGACAATATCACTCAGGCCACAAGCAAACATCCCCTGAAATTCCATGCATGTTTATAATACTCTTTAAACTTTTCCCAACAATTGTTGTTATAATACTCTTTAAACTTTTCCCAACAATTTTAAAAGTTAAGAGCTCCAGGATTCTAGTATGGAAGACAGAGATGAAGAAAAAAATGCACAAAAGAACGGACCCATGTCATGAGCTCTGCCTTTCACACAACTTTTTGACATCTGGACAAGCGATGGGCGTAGGAGAAAAAGAAAAGAAGGAGAAGGCAATATGGGCTCTTTCACTGTAAATCAGAAGACAATGTTCCAAAAGGAAACCATGAGTTTGCAATTTATTTTAGAGTTCAATATAGCCTAATCATGAATAGCAAATTTGATTCACACAGGCTCGGGTGGCTGATGCTGGTGAAAAAGAATGTGCTAAAAGAGGTGACTTTTCTGTTTTGTTCTTTTTCTGTTCGACACCATCTCAGTATGAAAGAAATCTCTGCATCTGAGTTACAAATCACAGGCTTACTTGGTATCTCAAATATATAAATGTGGAAGAATAATGCTGTCTTCATCCCTATGGAATATACCATATATTTCTACGGAACCGTATCATTGGAACCATATTACTGCATATCCAGAACTTAAAGGATTTGTACATGATTAATTGACGGATGGACCTTTAATGAGCTGTCCTACATATGGAATCCATTACAGGTAGTCCGCACTTCACAACCATTTGTTTAGTGACGGGTTGGACTTAGGATGGTGCTGGAAAAAACGGCTTACACTTTCGACTGTTGCAGCATCCTCCCAGTCACATGATCACAGTTTGGGCAGTTGGCAACTGGTTCACATTTATGACCATCACAGTGTCCCATGGTCATGTGATTGCCATTTTCTACCTTCCTGGCTGGCTTCTGGCAAGCAAACTCAATGGGAAACTGTGTTATTCACTTAACAACCATGTGGTTTGCTTAATGTCCATGGTGATTTGGTTAACAACCACTGCAAAAAGGTCACAAAATTGGGTCAGATTCACTTAATGACTGCTTCATTTAGCACCTGAAATTCCGGTCCCAATTGTGGTTGTTAAGCAAGGACTGCCTGTACATGCTTGTACCTATAGGATACAGAAAAGCACTACTGGCTTGCTTACAATGCTTTTCTGCCTAAGGGGAAGGACAAAAATGATGCTTCTTGCTCTGTTCTATATTTAAAGTAACTGCCTAGATTACTATCCAACTTAGCAATCAGTTAGGTTCATCTAGTATATCTAAACTAAGAGACTACATTGGGCGATGCAGGGCAGATGCCAAAGCAACTACTTTCCCAATTGATCCCAACACTGCAATAATACTGTAAATCAATATTAATCTCCCTCTCCCCTTAGCAGAGGAAATCTAGGATGACTCTAAGCTGCCACTGTTTTCCCACCACACATGCATCACAAGGGAGTTCATTTTAATGCCTCACCTGGATGTTGTTGTGGTTGTTGCTGTTGTCATTATTTGCTTCTATTTGAAGGGGTTCAGGAAAAAACAGTGATTAACACAAGTATTGGAGTTGCAGAAGAGACATATTCTTAATTCTGAAGGCACATGCCTTATCTTTTTGTATATTTAAGAGAAAAAGAGAGAAAAGGACAGACTAAAGCCATGTTTCCTTCAGCAGTTTCTAGAAAGGTGGACTGAAACTCCCCTCTTGGATGTAATGCCTCAGGCAAGGAGATTCCCAATTAACAGTGAAGCCATTGTATGGTACTAAGTTGTTACAAGCCAATCTTCAGCCTATTAAAAAAAACAATTCTTAGGTTAAAAATAGGTGTATTTATATGAATAATATCCTGGAGATCTGCTTCAAGAAAGAATAAATTAAAACCTATATAAAATACCCAAATACCCAGTTTTAACAGTGAAAATATACTTTTCCCTACAGTAAATTCCAAAGTGAATTCAAAGAGGAAAAAAAATCTAACATTATTATTATAAAAATCTTCACACTAGTTGTGGCAAGGAGAATGATCACTGAGCATGATGCTCTATAGACCTCATTGATTGTCCATTCAATATTATTAAAAGGTTATGTAGGATCAGTCTGTAGGAGTGGGAAGGGCACATTAGAGAAGATGATGACCCCATCAACGGCACTCCAGTTCATATTTAGATGCATAGGCAATCGGTTTATACCAAATTAATTACTCACTGATCCCTTTAACTCAGTATGGCCCACACTAACTAGCAGCTGCTCTCCTGGGTTTTAGCCAGAGTCTTTTTAATCCTATCTAGAAATATGGTAGATTTTGCTCAGGACCTTGTAGATGCAAAACATGGATACTATAATGGCACTAGAGCTTTAGAATCAATCTCAAGAAGTCAATGAAAGTAATCTTGGAGAAGGCAACTGCCAAGGCTAGAGGGACCATAAACCTATGGTTGAGGGCAGCTTGCTCCCATAAACCAGTTGCAATGACAGGAGAGGGATACTCTTCTGCTTCTCCTTCTGCTTGCAAGCACCCTGGGGGCAACTGGTTGGCCACAGTGAGAAACAAAATGGGCTTGGGCTTGGGCTTGATCCAGGAGGACTAGTCTTATGTTCTAGCCCAGGAAACTCTTTGACTTCTACCAGCAACGTAATTCCTATGTTCCTAATATGGAGCCATTTGGCTTCACAAGCATGGGGACCTGTCCTAACAGTCAGGAACCACGCTGAGACAAGGAATAAGTCTCTAATGTTTTATTACTGCTACGTTAGACAGAAAATCCTAACAAACTGAAGAAGCATGAGAAAACCCATACAGATAAATCCCAAAAGTCAAGGCGGGTCTGTTCTGTGTCTCTTTGAATGACTGCTCAACTCCTCACTACTATGCATGCGTTTTCCCCCCTGGATAGGGGGCCCCTCCTGCTCACCATCAGTGCTCATGACAGGACCCCCCATTAAGCAAACAATGAAAAGCAATTGCTGCAAAGGTATATGAAAATTTAGAGCAAAAGCTACAGAAAATAACCCTCAATACTCATGTTCCCCCCCGCATAAAATGATGTGTATGTGTGTGTGTGTGTGTATTATACACACAAACACAAATGCACAAATGCATAATGGAGCAATGTTAATAAATGTCAGTTTCCCTGAACTGCCGTCTCACTGTCTATATTGCACGTTTTTGTGTAGTCAGTTATGAAACCATACATAAATTCAAGTTTGACCTTGAGCAGTTTTGAGGCTGTTCACCCTCTCCTCCAGATCAGCATGGAAAGCATCCTATGTGCCTCTTACAATCTGCCTACACACTTATTTCCAAAGTTCTTTAACTAGCAATGTACTGTATTACATACGTACAAGTCTGATATACATATGTGCACCCCTGACTAACATCTGTAAACAGCAGAGGTGTCCACCAAGTGATCTGATGCTGTCCTTTATTTCCATGTTGTCTTCTCCCCTTTTAGTAGAATCATTTTGGGTTCCAGAACATGACATCTCCATAATGGATGGTCTTTACTTCAGAACTAAAGAGCTTTCCTCCTGCCAATGCAAAATGATGGTTCACCACCAACAGAGAACTTCTGTCAGCTCAATGCCACTTCCACACTGATAGCCCGTTAGGTCAAAATTGTAACTGTGCACCTAATGAAAAAACTCTGGGTGGGAATGTATGTGATGGAAGCAACTCCAATTAAACAATGTCTGTCACACTTTTTTTCCAATAGCTTGATCTTCTCACTCTAAAGCAAAAGACAAAAATCAAAGGCCATGAGACAGATGGAAGAACAGCAAGGTATACTCACTAAAAGGATTAGATGTCCCTGTTTTAAATCTCACATCAACCACACACAAGCTAGATCAGTTTAGGAACTTTTATGCAAAGCAGCTCAAAGATTTGGAACATGCTATGTCAATATAAAGATCAGAGCAGCTGAGAAGATTTTGGAAGAACAGGCAGCCAAAATCAGCTCAGTTTTCAGTGATGTAGCTGCAGTTGGCAAACTTGGTGCCTGTATGCCAAAAGCAGTTAGGCTTCATCAGACTAAGACTTGAACCAGGAGACTTGCAGGCAAAGATTCAAGGATATCACTCTTGATGAGATTTTTTTTAATTGAAAATACTAAAAAAGCTCTTAATGCAGAAAAAGGCTACTGCAAACAATAAGATTCAAACTACATGTAGCCAGAACTAAGGTTCAAATCTTACATCCTTCTCCAGCCTTTAGGTTGTAATCTGGGTCCAATTCAAGGTGTTGATTATCACCTTTAAAGCCCTACATGGCATGGGTCCAGGTTACCTGAGGGACCGCCTCACCCCCGTTACATCGACCCATCCCACCCGGTCAGGCAGGGAGGGCATGTTACGGACCCTGTCCATGTGGGATTGCCAATTGGCAGGGTCCAGGACGAAGGCCTTCTCTGCCGTGGCACCTGACCTTTGGAACAAGCTACCCCCAGAGGTAAGGCAGGCCCCCACTCTCCCAGCTTTCCAGAATGGGGTTAAAACTTGGTTATGCCGCCTTGCTTGGGATGGGAGGGGAGATAGCCATTCATGGGGATGGTTGGCACCGTGATGGTGCCAAGAATAAGATCTTTACTTGCCATCTTGAATTTTATAGTTTGTATTTTTATATTTGTATCTGTATTTATCTGTATTTATATTTTATATTTATACGGTACTGTTTTTTAGCAATTTGTGATTTTTATTATCTGTAAGCCACCCAGAGTCACCGTATGCGAGATGGGTGGTACAGAAATATGACAAATAAAATAAATAGGCTGAAAGCTGCTCCAGTTGAAGTTGTGGATTGTTACTGGAACAGGCGAGACTACTTTTAGGCACTTCATTTCTGACCTTGCCCACTCTGGCCCTCTTAACTACTAGGACCACAAAGTTAGTTTTGACCGCTAAATATTTAACATAATGCTGTGCTGAAAATAACTTCTGGGTTGATATCATTCCCATTCAATCTGATAAAGAAGAAACTGATGGGGGAGGGAGGTCCCAAAAAGGAAGGGGAGGTGAGAAGTGAAGTTGGGATTGGTGGGATTCAGGGTGATTGCACAGATCCCCAGCTATGAAGCAGTCAAAGGGCACCTATATCTTTGTCAGCCCTAAAATGTTCTCCAGATCAGGAAATAGATTCCACCAGGAGATTAGAACTACACTTTATTGAGAAAGGCTAGAGTAAAAGACTGCATTTTTCCTTCTCTTCCCCTTTCCCCCCATGGAGTCAGAGGGGAGCCAGCCTGAGTCTATTCCTAAATTTTCCCTTTGCCCCAGGCCCAGAGCATGCTTATGCACCTGTTGTTGTCTTAATGGTTTCTGGATAGTTCTTCCAAGGTCATCTCCACAGCTCCCTATACCCCTCTCTCTGAAGGTCCATAACAACCCAAGCTTCTCATAGTTTAATGAGATCTCAAGAAAAGGTTGGATGAGGGAATTTCTCTCATGGACAGTTTTTGGTAGACAGATCTTCAGATCAAAAGAGTGTCAGACAGTCTGCAGATTGATGGGGAAATGTAACCAAATCCTGTAACCATCAGTTACATCTTTCATCATCTCATAACAATAAAATAAGCTTTTAAAAAATCTGATGCAATTCTAAAGCATACTGAAAAAGAAGTAGAACAACAGAAACCTCTCAAGGAGAAAGTTTTGGTTTTGGTGTGTGGGTGTGTGTGTGTGTGTTTTACAAAACTGAAAGATGCATCTTAGCACAGTATTACGTTAAATCTGAAAGCCTCTAGAGCAATGGAGCATGTCAGATCCATCCAACACAACTGATTTTACACCAGGATGGTCTTTGTTAAGCACAAATAGCAAAGTTGAGTCCACGCAAAGCACACCACTGTATTAATGCAATTAATAAAATCATAACATGATCGAATTGAAGAGGATCTCAAAGGTCACTCCTACCAGTAAGCCTGGCTCATAAACTCTTCCAGGCAGATACGTATCAAACCCCTTGCTTCAAAATATAACAGACTCTTCCAGCAGACAGTTGGTAAGGGAAGATGAAGAAATTAAGTCACTCCTGATACAAATAGCTTGCATTTCTCATGAAGGGATTCTAAAACTATAAGCATTCTTTGATTCCCACCATTTCAGATAATTTAAAATGGCAGTTTATTAATCACCTGATTTGACTAATTTAGCAATCCAACTTTTCCTGGCTTGCATGTGAATGAAAATCATTCTGAAGCCATCACTTTGAGTTTAAACAATGGTACATGCATCAGAGCAGGTATTATGCTGGAAGAAGAATCCCGTGCTTTGTGAGAGAGAGAGAGAGAGAGAGAGAGAGAGAGAGAGAGAGAGAGAGAGAGAGAGAGAGAGAGAGAGAAGAATGTTTCTTCTTAGTTGGTTTCCACAATTCACTTTTTCCCCCCAATATTGGCATTACAAAGTATAATGACTTTGTACAAATTCACTGGCCAATTACTCAGGAGTCCCATCTTAGTCACTAATTAATTGATTAATTAAAGTTTTAATTAATTTATTTCAGGGATTAATAGATTTATAGTGGCAGTCAACTTGGTCAAGTGTTCTTCCGTAAGACTCTCTAAGCTTGCCATCCCTTGGAAATGTTCTGGAAAGGAAGTGCAGAGTCAAAAATTAAATGGAACAGGGGGAAAAAATCAATCACAAAAAGAACAGAAACTGTGCCTTGTTCATCATCATAGGTCTGGAACAATTTAAAAGGCCAGAAGTCCAGTTCCTTAACTTACAGGAGAATTCTTCAGAAGTTAACTTTCCTAATTACGATAATTAACCACCAAAAGTAGACGGCAAAACTGTGAAATGTCAAAATCTGCCTGCAGTTCAGACTATGCCCCACAGTACATACAGGTTAGCCAAACCACAATACCGGGAAAATTTGCATTTTTCTGCTGCTCTCAAGAATGCAGAGCTTGAGCTTTCTAATTTTTGCCAATATATTACTGCCTGCAGCACAGCTCAACTTTTCACAAGTTTCTTAGGCTGAGATTTATCCCTTTTCGTCTACTGTCATGTTCCAGAAATCATTCTTGATTCAACAGCTCAATTAGCCTTTCTGTTTTAAGCAGAAGTGCCAATTCCTGTTAGAAATATGCAAATCCCAGCAGATCCAATCTGCACCACTCTTCAGACCCAGGTTAAAAAATGAGCACCTTCTGAAGTCACAGCTAGTGACTGACTTTCTTTTTCTGTTCCTGAAAATGCAACCCTGAATCCTAGATCAGGATTCAACTCTCTGAGAAAAGTGTTAATACTATAAGCAACGCAACTGGGGAAGGTATTGTAAATAATATAATGCCATCAATAGTTAGAATCTGTCAAACAGTCTGAGTGGAATTCTACTTATATCATCACAAGTCCAACAAAGTTAGTTCTGAAACTGATCCTTGGTGATTACTTGAAAGAGCAGCCACAGGCATGCTCTGCTTCAAAGATTGTCCTGGCTGGGTATGAGAAGAAGTGATGGTACCCCAAGTCCTACACCAAACTTGAAGCTTACCACACTGGAATCCTGGCTGGAAGGGAGAATGAAATTTAAAGCAGATCAAGGGAAGAAGTGGTCAACATGTGGCCAAAGGCATATATGAGCCTTCCCTTAATTTGTGCAGCCTTCAAACTAATTGCAAATGAGTGGACCATTCAGACCTCTGACTGGAGCAAACTATCCTTTCCTTGGTGATTTGACAGGAAGAGTAGAAGTGTAGCTGGGAAACAAGAAAATAGTGAGGGTTAAGGAGAATGGATGACTTCACCCAGTGCCAGAGGGGAAAACACCCTGCAGTTTTCCCTAACATTTGTTTTTCAATTTGATGACACAGAATTTTCATTTAGAAATTGTTTTACAGAGGGGACAATTTCACAGGCGGAGGATGGCTTTCTTACACTAGTGGTAAGATGGTTGAGAGATGTGTGTAAATCTTTCCCTGTGCAATCCTCTCTCCAGCTATCTGCAGCTTCCCTGGTTTTCCACGCTTCCAGTCAGTCCCAAGGGATATCAGGAGAAATTCTTCCCACTGAGCTTCTTCAGTCGCACTGCTAAGAAAAGGTCTCCTTCCGTTCCTCCTTCACCTTTGGTGGGGATATTTTAAAAGATCATTTGTGTCCAGCAGTCATGCCAACCAGTTTGCTTCTGCCCCATCTACCAGCTTGCAAGTGGTCCAGGCCAATAATCCTATAGGACTGTAGCCTCCAATGTAAAAACAGCTGCCCACCCTAACAGAGGACAGGTAGCACCCATTGCCTTCGGGTGCCTAGCATCATTACTCTTTGGCATCTGCCTGAAACTGAAAGTGATTGCTTTCAAGCATGATCCTCACAGAGTTCTTTTTCGCAAGGTTTATCGAGAAGAAAGAGATGGGGTCACAAGAATTCCAGCAAACGAACAGTACATTCTGCCTTCAGGAATTGGCAGCATGTAAATAAATAAAATAAATAAGTTAGGGGAAAGACTTTTTGATTTTTTTTCCCAACAGCCTTCTTGTTATCAGAAGAGGAGGTGGGTCTTTTCAGCGATAATGGAAAAGCTTGCAGCTGGTTGTTTACTTAACAGTCTGAGAACCTTTATCCGTCTGGAACAATGTATTACCAGCAATCTGCATAAGCCTTCCCATTTATTACATTTTTATTTTGTTTCGTTGAACACTTTGAAGGAAATGTAGAAACAAGTGAGAACATGAAAAAAAAAAAAGAAAAAAAAGAATAGAGTACAAATAAATAAACCAGGGATTTAAAAATGCTATGAATGTAGCTACTTAATGTTTTTTATAACTACGTAACTATGTATTTTATATCATGTTAAGGGGAAAAGAATCAGTAATGAACTTAAGCTAAAAATGAATACCAAAAGCCATGGTCAGTACAATATAAGTCACCAAATGGAACTGTATACTATAGTGAATTCAGTCTCTGTTACTAAAAATCTATTCTGATTTAAGGATCTCATAAAATTCTATGCATAGGTTAACCTGTATTTTGGATGCAATATCAATCCACATTTTAGATTATAATTTAAGAATGGTTACCAATCTGATTTGAAATCTGCATCAGATTTGCTTTTAAAATCAGAAGTTAGTCTAGACATTAAAGCATAGTCCTACAGCTTGGTTAGCCATTCTTCCACTGAATGGATCAGATGATTTTTCCAGTAAGAAATATATAGTATTCTTACAACAGTTATCATATTTATAATCAATTCAATGTACTTTGAAAGAACATGCAGTGCAATTTTGTGAAGTTTAATACGAATATCATCGGTTGAAATGGAAGTTTTAAGATTTGTTTCATACTAATGTAAATTCTTTTCTAGAATTGTTGAGCTTTACAGCATCACCACCAAAACTGATCCATCCTGCTCATTACATTTCCAGCAATTTCTGGAAAATGAATTATCCATTTTAGCAATCAGAACTGGAGTAATATCAAATCAAATTATCCATTCAGTCGTATCCAACCCTTGGCAATTCCATAAGGTAATATACCAACATTAAAGCATACCAATTTTCTCTAAGTATAGTGTTCAATATATTTAATATTCTTCTTCTCCCATTTATTACAAACCTCTCAAAAAGCTGAAAACTGGTAACTATTCCTTCATTGTAACTAAAATGAAGTGGGTGGCTACTAAATACAGACTTTAGAATTGGACTTCCTAATTCTCATGGGATTCTCTCTTCTCATTCATTCCTCCAGTGCTGATAATCTACCTCTTGATAGCAATACTAAATATTCGGTGCAATTTTTTAAATAGAAGGTTACCCAAGTCATGCCTGTCAAACATAAACCAGAAAAGAAGCCAAGCACAGATGTCCATAATTTCCAATATTTTGTAATCCATGAAATGTCTGCACTGAGGAAATCACCAACTAAAATATGCAGATTATGGGAAAGTCTGCACAAAAAAGATTTTTTTTTTTTTTTAGAAAAATAACTTAGCAAAAGTATGCATGTTAGGAAAAGAGCGTACAAAATGCACTCAGAAATATATATGAGTATTTGTGAAAATTTCTTTTTTTTTTTTTTTGCTATTGCTGTATGCATAAAATGATGTGGAAACAGGACCAAGATGATTGAGAAAAAGACCCTCTAGGAGTTAGGCAAAACCCAAAAATAACTATAATTTTTGCTTTTTCTTGTTTTAAAAAATATATAACGGGATATACATGTACATGCACATGAGTTATCAATTGTTATCTGATCCGCTTCTTACCTTGTGCTAAGCCATGATTTATTAACTGTGATTTATTGAGCCACAACTGACTATGGTCATGCATCATGCATGTTTGTTAAACAAGCCACAACTGTCTAGCTTCATACCCTGGGCCAAGCTAAAAGCCTACAAACCACCCTCAGGCCCTTGCGTTGTCTGACCCCAGCCCTGTCTCAGTATCACAGGGCCTCATACAAGATAAAGAAGACATCACAAACCTCATGTGACCAATGCCAATGACACAATTTGCAGCGTTTGCATGATGGGGCAATGAGATGCACCACACTGCTTGCCTCTCTCCTTCAGACACTGTTGCCTTGGGCTGAACTAATTTTATTTTATTTTTTTTAACATTCACCGGTGGCCACTGGATACCAAATGCATGCCATAAGGTAGGCAATATTCCACCCATTTTGCAAATAGCTAAGTTTAGCCTCAGCTAGAGCGATTGGTGTGCTCTACCCCACCCCCCAGCCCCATTCCAACAGACATGAATGTGATCACAGAGCAAGCAGAGCCCAGGGAGCTGGCCCAGAAAAAGTGAGTGGGATGGGGAAGCCAAGAGGTGGGAACGCCTTGAAACTCTGAGCCAGAAACTATAGAAGTTTCCTGAAAGCTTCCTGCAGAAGACCCTCTTCTTGCTCTGACTTTGCCCTCCATGCCCCACTTGCTGCTCATGAAGATAGCGAGCCTGGAAGGAGCTGCTGAGTAGAAGCAGAGGGAAGATATATGACAGAAAGTTAGAAGTCCATGTCAGGCCTTTCAGGCAAACAATAAATATTACTTCTGCTCGTAATCAGAGTTTTCTCCGGCATCGTCTTTGAATGTTGAACCTTTTTCAATTAATTAAAAACTATGTGCTGAAGAGTGCATATTTTATCAGCCCTCAGCTGCCTAAGTGTCGAGCAAAAACCAGTCCTTTTCTTCTTTCTCCCTCTCTCTCTCTCTCTCTTTTTTCCAGGCAACCCAGAGCAAGTACTTGCAAGGGTCATATCTTTTTAATTATCTTTTCTCTCTTTGATTAATTATTCCGTCTGACAATAGCGTGTTTCTAATGCTATTCACCTGCCTTTGATGATTGACAACTTTTCTGTCTGATTCAAAGCAAACAGCTGCTGCCACCACTGCCTAGCAACCAGCATGTGATGGATGAGCCGCAAAGATGGATGGCTGCAATAAATCATGTCTCCAGCTATAAAACTGGGGTGGGGGGGTGGGGGGAGAGAAGAGGGATAAGAATAAGAAGCGACAAAAACACGCATACACACAAAACAAGGTTTCTTCCCATGCGTGCACTCAGTTCCTTGCCAATTACACCTGGTTTGGACATGGCATCTATTAATAGCAAAGTTTTCTAATCAGGGAGCTGGCAATGACGCCATTTGTATCAAGGTGTGTTTACAATTGTTTCAGCTATTTGCTTCATGTTCTTTCAATTACATACCAAGCCAGAAGGGATAGGGGGAGGCCTTCAAAGTTTCTCAGATTCTTCTGCCCCCAGTCTTTCGAGGAAGGACTCAAATGTGCAGGAGGATGCAGCTGGCAAGAGGAGGATGTGGATCTTTCTTTGACGCAAGCAATGCAGCCCTTAAAAAAATGTTTCTAAAGTATGATGGAATACACTCTGATTCCACTTCAAATGTTCTTCCATTTACCTCAAGGATCCACAATTCCACCCATCCTCCCCTGCCGTTCACAAGTTCTGCTTTTCCTGGATTCAGTCCGTGCCCCTTGCAACAAACTCCAGAAACAACAGGATGGAGTAAATCTCTGAATTTTTGTATGATGTAACATATTATTGTGGGTGTCTGGATAAGATTGTGATGAGTACACAATCTTATACGTAATCCCTTCTACACATACCCCAAATCTTAAAAGTTCTTGAGGACTGCACTGATATAAACATGGGGCAGATGTCTGAGATCATTTTTCAACAACTTGATTATGAGTATAAAAGAGGCAAAGAGAATGCCCCTCCCTCAAAAAAGCTTTTCACTTCTGCTTTGATCAGCTCCAGGCAGCCATGCCAATGGCAAGAAATGCATGCCAAAAGTTGTGATTTCTAGACCCAGGGCAGAAGAAAGTGAAGGGACTATTGTATTTGCTAATAAAAAGACATTCTGAAATGCATAGATATATGGCTATAGATACATTTTCCTCTTTTCCTCCTAGGCTGCTCAGGATTCCCTCTTCCTCTGCTAAACTCAGAATGATTTCTCTTATTCTGTCTCTCTTTCTTATACACACTCACACACACTTTCTTTCCACAAGAAGCCAGAAGAGATGTAGCAAAATGCATTTGTGGATGAAATGACATAGCATGGCCACCCTAAACTGAATTTAAAATTCCAATTCAAACACCTTAACCACACCTGTCTTTTGTACATGAATACCAAAAAATGGAAGAAAAGCTTAACTGGCAATAGGCTTAAGACAAGTCTGGGCAGCCAGTAGCCTCATGTGGCCTTAGGGATACCCCCTTCAAGTATCTCCAGATTGCGCTGCCAAAATGTAGTAGCTGAAGTCTAGAAATAAGGACTAAGGGGAGAACATTTCAACCCTATCCATTCCGATAACACTGTGCCATCACCCATCTCCCTGGCAGTCTTCAAAGGTAAAATATTTTGAAAAATAATAATAATGCAGCCTTAGCATAGAAGTTGCTTCTGCATGGTTTAAGCGTCTGACTAAATTGTGGGGTATTATTTATTTTACTTTTGTATTCTTATAAGTCTGAGTGCTTATAAGAATACAAAAGTAAAATAGAAAGAATTAAAGGCAAGGGGATAACTAGACCCCCAAACCCAAAGATACAGTGCTCCTATAAAGAATGACTCAAGTTTTAAAAAACAAATTAGTTCAAAGCGGGAGGTAGAAGCCATTCCTACTGAAGAAAGAAAAGCTGGGGGAAATATCATTTTGGGAGAAAAAAATATATGAGTAGGGAAATTCTTCTAGCTTCCATGCAATCTTTCCCATTCCTGTTTGATAGCTGTGTGACATGGTTATTATCCTAACACGGGCATTATGCCACAATCACAACAAAGCTGTAGTTGGTTTGATAATCCAGAAGAACTCTGTGAAAACCTGAAAATTCAGAGATATATTAATAAGCATTGAGGTGTATATCTATACATACATGTGCATAGATATACATAAATATAGATATACCACTATAACCTGCTTGATTGTACAGCTACTGTAGGATTACATGTCTGAAGGTTGAAAAGCATAGTATAGTTTTCAAGCACTTCTCAGTCAGTGGGGATTATTAACATCCATCTCACATTTAGAAAATTTCATTCATCACAATGTAAGCTTGAAGCACCAATGCAAAGGTTTGGGGGATTTCCAGTAAGAAGATATTCTGTTTGTCACTTGTACACAAAGGTACACAAATGCACTAAAACATGCTGCTGTCCATGGCTTGTGTGATATCCTTTCCTCACGCTTGATGCTTCTCAAGTCTACTAACCCTTCCCCATTCCATCTAAAGGTGACTCAAGCAAGGACAAAGGGGGATAAAGAAAGAAGCCCATACCCTCGTATGTATACACAGGGTTATTAAGAGATGGAGGAGAGGAGGAGGAGAAGGAAGAAAGAGTCTTATTTTGAGTCTTCTGGTCTTGGTTTGGATGGGGCTTTCAGACACATGGAATTCTACTGCCTAAATTCTCAGCAACTATCAGTCTGGCAGGAAATTCTAAGAGTTGAAACCCACATATCTGGAGGGCAGCCAGGCCCAGAAAGGATAGTCTAGCTTTTCTGAAATGACCTGGACAATTCTGATATCCTAACATCTGAGGATTTGTCTTTATGTCCCCTAACAAATAGTGAATACCCCTTTCTTCTGTGTTTCTGTGCTAGAGAGAGAGCTGCTGTTATGAGACTGGGTGGGTCAAAATGTGTTCTAAACAAATTAAAAAGTGTCCCATTTTCAGAATTATCTAGGGATCAGGGTCCTGTTTTGAGCATGAAGCACATATCAGCTTCCTCTCTGTGATGGAGTGATCTTAATTAATTAATTAATCAATCTTAATCTTACTTTGTTTAGTGAAATGACACAATTCATTCCTAAGCACTGCATTTATATTATTGGGATATAAATAATATAAATAGCAACTCTCAGCATTGCTTACCTATATATAGACACACAGAGACAGAAGATGACATCTGTAACAAGTTACTATGACATCAACATGACATGTGTCATGACATTATTGCACAAGGGGCACGAATAGGTAATGCCACCATTACATCTGACACAAGTACCTAAGTCATATCATTTGTACAATGACATCATGACCCACATGTCATCATTTGTCCCTCTTCTCCTTGCCCCTTGCCCATATATACAGACAAACACATGGTGGGAATTCTCCATAATCAAAGTTGTGAGCATTCTATTCCACTCATTCCCCTCTTCCAGGTTTCTGGGCTTTTCCCCCAATCAAAAGTTCAATTGGCATTCAATAAGAACGGGGCTGTTTAGGCCATTCTACCTCTTTATGGCCAGCTGGCTAGAAATAATGGTAGTTGTAGTCCCAAAGTTTTTTGGAGGACACCAAGTTTGTGAAGGAATATATATATTCAATTTATGAGTGAAAAAGCGAGAGAGATGCACTCACAGATGCTTACAGGCAGTGCATCTTTGCCAGGCCAGTGTGATGATCTCAATTCACACATGCCATGGCAGATAGAGGATATGAGAAGTGCTAGCATGGACTATGCTCTCTGCCTGGTGCAAAGTTGGATATCTTCACACATTTTGTAGCTCACTTTCTTTCCTCAATAAACTTGTCATTTTTTTCTCTTTAGCATCAATAAGCTGAATGAATAGCAAAAAAAAAAAAAAAGATCCCCCAAGTAAATTTAGCACACAAACTTTCTGTAAAATAAGCATATTCCTAGAAGATAGCAATACAGTGTTTGATTCTCTGACTCACAGTCTTGTTTGAGTCATCTGGGGCTGTTTGATCTGCAGGGACATGGAGCCAATTCATGCTGTTTGCACTTAGCCTCTGCCAACGACATTGTACTGGATGGATCTACGGATTAGATGCCTGCATCTGCACTGAAGACAGCACAGATCAAAGGATTTTTTCTCTGGAAAAGCACACTAGATGGGTAAGAAGTAGGAATGCAGACTTATCTAATTTTGCATTTCAGACCTGTAACAAACTGCACTTTAATTATCCCTTGAAATTTGCTCTAGACAAAACCCCTGTATCTTCTGAGCAACTACAAAAATGCACTGCATTTGGCAAAATGGAAAACAAATGGTTAGTATTCGGGGAAGCTGGCACAAAAACACATGCAGATTTTAGAGCTAACTTTAAAACACGTTCTCAAACAGAACTCAAGGGTTCAGGAAAACAGACAAAGTGAAATTGAAATTGACAGATTGGTAGCCATGGGAATTTTTCATCCCTATGACTCAGTGTCACCTTTGCACTGAATACCCAAAACTTGATCCCTTGAAAACTCAAGCCACTGTACTAGAAACCTTACTTGATTTATTTATTTTTTTGTTCACCCTTAAATCTCATACACAGGAATCTAAAATTTGATATGGAAGCAAACAAATTAAAGAGTCTAATTCTCAAGCTATTTACAGGAGTTGAGAAGCAGCCATCTGTATGCTCAGGCACTCCGAAAATGCAGAATTCCTAGGAAAAGAGTGCTTTGATTTTCTGGAAGGCCTATGTCAAGACTGTTGTCCATGCAGGAAGTCAATGCCCCAGAGAAAAAAGATTCTGCCTACGGAGGCAGATTTCAACACTGCACCTGCACTACATGCTGAACCACATAGTACCTAAAAATATTTTAGCCTCTGGTTAGTTTAGGGTTCACTGTGTCGTGTGAACTCAGAAAATTGAGTTAATTAAACCAACCATAATTCAGTTAACTATAGGTAAGTGTTTGCTATAGGATATTCAAACAGTCCATCTGGAGTTTTTGAAGACTATTCCATAAGCTGATACAGGAAAATACACTCCAGGAGGATTTACATGTTAACATACTGTATGTATGCTGGTCATGGATACCCTTTTCCTGATAAGCCTAGCTGAGGAGAAAGGCAAGCAGCTTGCATGCAATCCCAGGTACCGGGTGATAAAAGATCTCTCTTTTCACCTACAACCCTGAAGAATCACTCACAGTATTGAGCTGGAACTTGATTTCCTGAAATTGCAACTCTCTGTTGGAAATTTTAAGAGCTGCAATCCCATCCTATCACATCTGATGGATACCACATTGGGGAAGGCCAGCTCAGAGAGACAAAACTGATTATACGGCTACTTCATACTTAACCAATTTCTTAATTCTGGTGGCACACATGACTGCACTGTTTCCATTTTGAAAACAATGTAATTGTAAATACAATATATGTTGTAAATAAAGTATATGTTTCTAACAGCTACCATTCTAAGCACAAATCCAGAATGGCCCCAGTTTTAAGGCTTCACCCCTTGTGAAAATGGTGATGGGCTGCACAAGAAAAAAAACACACAATAGCATCCCATGAACAGTGCCAAAAATATAACATTACTTGAGACAATCACAAACAGATCCAGGTTTGTGAGGACATTAAGGTGGACAAACCTTAAGTACCATCAACTGATATTTTTAACACTGAATTTCAAAGTGGAGAAGACTGTCTTCTTTGGCATACCACTCTGGTTTGCACTCAAATGTTTTGACATACAACAGAAATTTATGTTGGCAAAGAATGATTTCCTTATTACTAAGCTAACCTTCAGTTTCATAGGCTCATTCTATTTTCCAGGCCATCCCTGAAAAATTTCATTCGTTCTACTCAAACTTGGTTGGCTTGTCTTGAAATTCCTCAGACCCTTCGCCTGTTAAGACCTCTATCAACTTCATAGTTCCCCATGTCCAAATTTTACAAGCAAGGACTCTGCTTCTATCCCTAACCTGTTTACCGAATTATTATGATCCAAGACTTTTATCATAAGCCCTTTTTGTTTTTCATCCATACAAACCGTCTGGTCCCTTAAAAACAAGATTAAGGACTCCTGTACAACAATTGACTGGTGGTATCTGGTAACAAACAATAAGAGAAAAAGTGCAGCTGAGCAGTGAAGGGGGAGAAGAGAGAGAAAAAAGTCCATCCATCAAAAATGTGGACATTTAGACCTCTTGGTGCCCCAGCTCCTCTGACTCTCAAGTTACAGCTTTCTGCGGTAAGTCTAAATAATATTCAAAATGATAAATGGTGCCACACTCTCGATATCCACCATCAATCTTTTTTTAAGGAACATCCATCTTCAATCATGTATGTCTGAACCAGGTGACACAGAGCACTCCTAGATTCATTTACACAACCTCCAGCCCTTTGAATGATACCTGTCAACAATACCACCCTTTCTCCTTTCTCCGAGAAGACAACCCCCCAAGGAAAAGGGGGAAAAAAAGGAGTGGTTGGGAGTAGACCTCAAGCTTAGAATCCAGCAGGTCAACCCATCAAAGCCCCCTTTTGCGCCGAGAGCATATCTACCTGCTCTCGAGGCCTCCCCAGTCTAAGCAGCTGGTCTGAAAGGAGCTGGGCAGGACCGCCACCCCTTCCCCAAGAATTCCCTGGGACTTTGCATCCGGCCTCCTCCCTTTCCTGAAACGCACACCCCTCCCCGCTGTTTGGCAGGCTGCGTTTGATAAATGACACCTGTCATTCTGTCACAAGGGAAGGGTGGGTCAGTGATATATAGCTCTGCTGAAACGGAAATCGAGTCTTTGGCACAGCGCAGCGCTTCTCCACCAGGATTTCGTTTCTCAACTCTAAAATGAAATCTACGATGTTTCAAGCAGTTCGGGGAGGACAAACTGACAAGAGGCCCATGGAGTTTGTGTATTCCCTTCCTCCTCTCTCAAGGGTTTTGTTGTTGTTGTTGTTGTTTTTTTAAAAATCCTCTCCATGCTCCCCCCCCCAAAAAAAAGAGAGAGGGAGAAGAAAGGGAATCCAGTCTGCTGATGGGAAACTGCCTCCCCCCCAAAAAAAAGTGAAAGGAGAGAGAGAGAGAGAGAGAGAGAGAGAGAGAGAGAGAGAGAGAGCGCTTAAAGAACATGCATCTATCAAAGTCCTTGGCAGTTATGATCCATGCTAAAAAATGTTAAATGTGATTTTTATTTATTATTAGGGAGAGGCACCGAGAGAGGGGGAGAAGGCGAGGGGAGGGAAAGGGGGCTGCACGGGGAGAGAGCGCGATGCAGAGACCACAAGCAAGCCTGACATTGAAAGCAAGATAAAAATTAGCATGTTTGAAGTAATTGTCCCACAGCTTGACACCAGCATAGTAAATTTCAAAAGGGAAAAAATGTGTCAGGCACACGTTCCTTTCTCTCCCTCCCTCCTTCCTTCCTCCCCTCCTTTCCTCTTCCCTTCCCTCCCTCCCCCCCCCCTTTCATTAGCTCACTGGCAGGGTGGCACTTCTGAACCTCATTACTGCAAGAGGATTTATGATGCTGAACCCAATGGCAAAGAAAAGGCATCTGTCAATAATTGTAGGAGCTACACTCACAGCTTTGAAATCTCATTAAGTATGCAGTTATCAGGCATAAAGATCAAAAACATTACTCAACTCCGACAGAATCTTATGGAGGAACATTAATTAGCAACAGGCTCACAGCACATATATATATATACACACACACACACTCCTTCTCACACCTGCCCAGCCCCAAAAGGAGCATTCAGCATTCCCCTCCCTTTCCGGTGGGGTGGGGGGGTGGGGAAAAAAAAGAACGGAAAGAAAGAAACAGACTCATTCCCAGCATCTGAGAATGATCAAGTACATGAAACAAGAAAGAAAGAAAAGGGAGGCAGAGAAGAAAAAAAAAAGGAGTTGAGACAGTCTTGGCGGTGAAAATAGAAAAGGAAGAAGCTGTCAAAGTTGAGACGGATATCAGCGCTGGCCCTGATTACAAGGGCTATATAGTTCCAGGCCTTTTTATCATTCTCTGCCATCAAAAACAGACTCGGTGTCACAGAGGCATGAGTGATGGCTGCCAGTCTCAGCCGCTCTCGCCAAGCGTGCAGGAGACGTCTGCTGAGAACTGGCCCTCAGGCAGTGAGGTTGACCTAGCAGGAAAAGGACTCGCGGGCACAAAGCCCAGAGAGATTTCAAAAACAGTCCCCGTCCTTCCCTGAGAACAATTTGCTAACCGGGTGGCTAGGATTTTGTTTGTTCAGCTTTCAGAAGTTAAATTCGCCCAGCTTCTTTCTTCCACCAAAGGACCCGTTGCAAGGTTGAGAAATGAAACTGCCTTGGAAAGTGGCACTTGGGCTTTTGTGATCTCTCGTAATGCGTGCCCAGATGCACCCGCACACCCTGCATTGGGCCTAACCCTCCACCCTACAACTGGTAGATGAGCCCTCCTTTGCCCATCTCACCTCTCAGAAAAACACGAGACAATAAAATATAAATTGAGGAGAACCCTGCAAAGTCACATTTGAGGGGAGATCGTAAAATCAAGTGACCTTTGCAGCATTAAGCATGGTGTGCAACTAATTAAGAACAACGGACTCATTAAATGTCTTTTGCTCAGAATCCGGGATCTTCGCATACATCCTGTCTTATACGTGTTTCCATTTCCTCCTCATGGACAACAATATTTCCAAAGGATTATTCACTGCTCCTCATTAAAAAGAGGGGAAGGGAGTTAAAAGAGCAGATTAATTCGCATCTCTCTCTCTGTCAGTCTGTGGTGCAATCATCTCTCCAGTAACTAAATCTAAGATGTGGAAGGGGCTTATAGGAGAACTGAAGCATAGGTATAGATTTCCCATCATGCCTCACTCCCAGGCAAAGCACAGGTGGTACCATTTCCCTTTCACTTACAACTACTTTACAACGCAATGTACAAATTGGCCTGTTCCATTGGTGGTCTTCCTTCAAGGCCAATATGGGTTGGAAGAAATGGGTTGAAATGTTCAGATGCAAAGTGGAAACTTTTCCACATTTTCAGAAGCATCCACTTGTTTGCATGAAGCCAGCTGAAAATGATAAAAGATGTGGCGTTGACTGAGGAAAGGAAAACAAAATTCAGATGGCACGTGTCTGGTGTGTTTATGACCTTGATTCAAAAGTGTTAAAGGTGTTTATATTTTTTTTTCATATGCTTACCACATTAACTTTTATTATGTGTAGCATCAAAGTGATTAGAGCAATTATATTTAACAGAATTAATTATGAAACATCCTATCATTCCAGGATACATAATGCATTAGAGATAAGAAGGAAACATCTACACTCTGCTAACTAATGTTCAAAACAATTTTTCAAAGCATCAGGGCACAACTCAAGTCAAAATTAGAACAAGAAAGAGCCATGAGAGTTACTAAAAATGGAGATTTAAAAAATAAAAAACTATGCCCATGTTTGCACAGCGGATGTTCTGTTTAATGCTGCTGTAAGAAGGAGACAAAGGTATTAAAACATTTACAGAGCATTTGTAATCCTGCACTAAAAACCATACAGTAAAAGATTTTTTTTAAAAAAAGCTAACTAGCCTTCCTATCAAAATGTGCTTGTACATACAGACACAAGAGTATATGGGTGAAAGAGTCACAACTCTTTGTGTATGCAAAATAAATTCACTCAAAGCTTCATTAATATTAATTTAAATTCAGATCCCATTTACATTAAATTGTTCATTAAAAAAAATGGCCTGTTTTATGCAACCTGCATTCTACAAAGAACACAAGAGAGGCTGGGACATTGGATGAAAATGAAATACTGAACATTAATGAATCCCAGTCATCTTAAAATGTAGGATAATCTTTTTTTTTTTCTTAGCAAAACATATTATGCCGGACCAGAGTTCGAGCAGAGGTTTCAACATGACTTCCCATTTCTCCAATACAGGTTTTGCAGCTGCCCTTTTGACCTCTCAGTCTGAGCACTAGCCTTGTGAAGAAGATGCTGTAATTTCAAGGCTGGCAAGACATGCACAAATAAGTGGATTTTTAAAAAAGTAAAAAATGATAACATTATTCCAAGAGGTGTCAAGTTCAGCTAGATTTTTACTGGCTGGAAGTTGGACTGGGAAATGGATATGACAGACTTTGCCATGAAACTTAAACATCTAAAAGACATTGTTGTGGACAAAAAGAAAAGAACAGCGATCATTTAGGAAGAGACCAGATAATATGGGAGACTAAATTATTCTTTAAGTCCATTATTTGTAATGAAACTTATGGGGTGCTAGAAAGCTGGCAAATACTCAGAAATTTCTTGATTTTTTTTTCCCCTTACAAGTTAGTCTTAGTGGCTGATGGAGTTTCCCGTTTCTACTGAACTTAAAACAAAAGAAGAAGGAAGAAGGAAGAAGGAAGAAGGAAGAAGGAAGAAGGAAGAAGGAAGAAGGAAGGAAGGAAGGAAGGAAGGAAGGAAGGAAGGAAGGAAGGAAGGAAGGAAGGAAGGAAGGAACCTTAACTCTGGATTTTTACTTTTTAAGATAAATTATCATAATGTCTTCCCCAAAATTCATCCAAATTATAATTCATAGGTTTATAAATGCAAAGCACTCAAACCATGGAGAATACTTCTCCATCGCTTTCTCTTTAATCTCTGCTTATAAATCTTTTTAAAATCTTTTAAAACAAGAGCAGCCTAACCAAATGATGCTTACCTTCCCTCCTGTTATATGTTACTGAAATACAACACATTCACTGTTTAGTCAGATTTAGGAAATTAATTTAATGAGTCTGCAAATGCTAGAAACTAGAATTAATCTGTCTGGATTTTAAAAAAAGGAAGAAAGGCTTAGAGACATTTAAATGCATGTATCAGGACACTTTATCAAGCTAACATAAAATAGTCATAGAATAAGATAAGATGACAATTTTATGCATGTGTCAAAGAATTTAAAAATGAATGCCTGTCTATTCCCTCTAATTACAACTGCATATTATCTGTCTAGATGAACCAGTCTATATCACTATTATTAAATGCAATATATTGCATTCACCTTCAAATTCTTTTTAAAAAAATCTTTCAACAGATAAACCATAATTTGGGAGTGTCACTAAATAAAGAAAAGGATTCCAAGTGTTTAATATCTGAAGTGGCTGTTTTTATACCTAATACCTAATGATTATGAAAATTATGTTAAGATTATGAAAAAAAAATTATAGCCACAATTTCTAGGTGTATATGCTTAATTCATAGCAGTGTTGCACTGAGAGATGGTAGCTATTTTTTGCCTAATATTAAGAATTTGGGAGATCCATTTGAACTATAAATAAAATCTGCAGACAGATTGCCTTCTAAATGGTCTGGACACAAAGCTATGAAGGATACCCACAGCTTAGAGTAAAAAGGACAGGGTCTCTGTCTCTGTCCAAAGTGCAAATAATTTCCTTTTTATTCACCCTTTTACTGACCCATTTGCACACACAACTGTGCAGCTTGTGCCTTCCCCAATTTTATTTGCTCTGAAGATGATCTTGAGTCCACAAACAGCACCTTCCTTTTCATACGTTCTCCCTGATCACAGAAACAGCCTTGGCAAACAGAAAAAAGCTGAAGATAATCTTCCTACCTCGCACACACATACATAGCAATAGACTGTGTTTCCCATAACCCTGCAGCAGTCACAATTCATTCTAATCACTTTACAAAACAATCTTTAGTATAGACGAAAAAAAGGGGGTAAAATGCAGACTCGTGAGCCAATGTAAGAAATAACTGCTGATACATCAGTTATTGACTATTTCACTCCAGCTCATCACAACGCTCAAGGCAAAACGGAGAAGAAAATGACAACATCAACTGCACACAATAAACTATTGGCCCAGGAGAACACTGAAGAGCTAATTGACAGCTGTCAAGCTAATAGGAGTAGTGGCAGCTGATTCCAGAAAATTCTCTTTTCCAACCAGCTATTCAGAGGAATTAGGATTGCTTTGGGGAGGGGGAACCACCCTATCCCCACTACCACCCTTCCCCCCCTTTTTTTTAAATTGTTCCTCATACTTTGCAACCGGACCAGGGGGGAGTGGAATAAGCAAAGGGCAACCATAACTGATCATTTTGTCAGCTTGCTGCTGGGAAGAATCTGTGCTCCACGGAAGGAAGGAAGGAAGGAAGGAAGGAAGGAAGGAAGGAAGGAAGGGAGGGAGGGAGGGAGGGAGGGAGGGAGGGAATAGATAAAGAGATAAAACGAGATAAAGAGATAGATATAGGAGGTTGAGAAGCAAAGGAAAGGATCCGAAAGTAAGAGTTGCGAATGCCTTGCAAATTGTTTCATTGTTTCTTCTCTACTGCTGCTCAAAAATCGCTGGCACAAAGCTACTTGTAAAATACAAGCTCAGGTGACTTCAATTCCCCAGAACTGACAGACCTGAGTGGGAAAATAAGGTATGTTGCATTCACTCACCCTTCCACATTCCCACTTTGTGACTCCGAGAAGTTGCCACCTGCGCTGCGATGTAAGATCACCAAAGTGGTTCAAGACTGTTAGAGATTAAAGCATAGAAGGAGGAAATAGAGGGGGGGGGGGAAACCCATCCATTTCTCTACCTTCCGTGGCTGCAATTAAAAAGTTACTTTAAAGGTTTTACTAAATACACACCCACAACACCACACACACACAATTCTGGGGAAAAGACGTCTCGGCCCACCTTACAGTGCAAGCCACAGACTGAAGGGGTCAAAGTTGCCCTACATGTTCGTGGTTCGGGACCCCACTGAAGTGTATTGCCAAGCATCAAATGTGACCCCGTTTTCCAGGCCTCAGGTGGGATGTCTTAGTTTAGGCTGACTAGATCCATACCTCAACTCTTTTAATCTCAGCACCTTTTCCCCAAAACCCCTGGAAGAGGGTCAAAGTGAGGATGCAGCTTAACTGTGAAAGAACAGGCCTCTTTTCCAATTGCGTCTTGGGAGCAGAAAACACAATTATTCTCTTTCCCACCAAATGTAAGAATTACAGTCACATCTTCCCCCCACCATCTGAAAAGACAGTGATTTATATTTTAAGAATTTAAATACATGAACAGGTGTCATTTCAAGCAGATCATCCTGGATGTCCTCGATTCATATAAAATCCTCTGCTTTCCTATTCTGCAGCTTCCCCTCAAGGTATACCATCTTTGAACCCAAGTGTCCCAATCCACTATGCACTCTTGGAAATCTTTCTCAGCCCCTCCTTATCTACCATTCTATCCATGCCACTTAACCTAAGACTTAAAGTCAACAAACCAACAATGTCCTTTCCCCTGATTCTTGGGTCTTCGGGACAGATTCAGTCTTCTCCCTTGTGGCATGAACACTTTGAGCTAGACGTGAAGAATTTGCACACCTGTCTGTAATGTGCGCAGCAAGCTCGCAGTGCGGCTAGGAGAGCTTTGTTGTTGTTATTCTACTCCAGACCATTATGAGGGCCCTAATTCCTATGACATGATTATCCAGGTACCAAAACCCATTTGTCACCTGCAGCAGAAAATTGAGTTAATGCACAACTAAAGGCAACCAGGACTGTGTAATATCAACTTGATTACATCAAACTAGCTGCAAACCTAATTCCGCTGGATGACACTGCGTGGAGCTTGTCATCTCCAATCATTAAAGCTGTCAGGAATCCATCAGGTTTACAGCTAATTAGGTGAACACTAATGAAGCTAGCAAAACAACTTTCTCTTTTTTTTTTAACGGCTGAGCGGACCTTTCAGTGAGGAGGAGGAGGAGGTAGAGAGAGAGAGAGAGGGAGAGAATAGGGTGGGTAGGTACATAGGCAGATAGGTAGAGAGATAGATAGATTTCCAAGAATATTTTTCAAGCTTCCTGGAAGACTGAATTTCCTGAATGATGAATCAAGGTGTATGTATGTGCTTGTGTGCCTTCTCTCCAACACATGTAATCCCCCCCCCACACCATTTGCTCTATCAGTACAAAGCAGTAAATTTGTCATCATTCCAAGCGCACCGCAAAAGCAGCCATGAATCTTACAACTTGCAGCTGTGAAATCAAATATAGGTATGTATATATGTGGGTTTATGTGGCTGTGGGTGTATACACACAGACACTCATATAACATATATACATAGTTTCTGGTATATTAACATTAGAAAAAACCATTAACTTCATGTTCGTTTGTCCTTCCCAATGGCAGCCGTACTTTCCCTGCCCTAACTAAGCAGATCTTCTATGTCCGATCCCCACCACCCAGTACATGCATTAACCAAAGGCATTTTGATCAAGGAAAGGCAAACCGAAGGTAGGAGGAAGAATGAAAGCATTCACTCTGCCAACATCGGATTGACCATTAAGCTATTGATAAATGTGCCTGTCAGGAGAGAGACAATTAAATCAAATATGAAACAAAGTCATTTTGACGGGACATTTTGATAGAGCAAGTCTATTCTTCCATTCCCTATTAGCCCTATAATCTTATTTTTTTAACTAATGAATTTTCTTAACTAACCTGCTATGTTTTATTTATAGATAGATAGATAAAGAGTCGCACTCTTTTATGACACCTTAACAACAACAAAAAGGCTCCGGGCTAGATTTGATAATTGCCTTAAAGTAATTGAGCATGTTTGCAAAAGGGCTCTGCTACCCTTGCATTATATTTAGCCCACCCCACCTCCCCTATGAAAAAGATACTTCACTTTTTCCCAGCAAGGCACACACAGAAGAACTGGCTGATACCCACTGAAAAGAAAAGAGAAACTAAACGGACACATGCAAACACGCACATCCATCCATACCTTAAGGTGCAACAGAATATTCAGGCCATCCCCACCCACTCCAGTGTCAAAGCCTATGGTCTAGAAACTTTTCTTTCCTGTTCAGTGTGACTCTAATTCAACCAGAAGGATAAAACTGAATTTCACCTCGAAATTAACCACTGCTTCCAAGCCTGCCTTTCCATTTTAATAAAACATTTTTTTAATAAAATTCCATTTCATGTAAATCAGTTTGAAAGCAAAAGTCACATTCATCCAGAAGGCAGTTAATGATGAAATTTGTGTGTGCACGGACATC
Source organism: Candoia aspera (assembly GCF_035149785.1). Taxonomy (NCBI): domain Eukaryota; kingdom Metazoa; phylum Chordata; class Lepidosauria; order Squamata; family Candoiidae; genus Candoia; species Candoia aspera. Next base: position 14,914,890 of record NC_086163.1, on the reverse strand, counting down.
TTTTCACACACTATAAAGAAAAACTTCTAAACTTTCCAGATGCCAAATGATGCTAAACAATGACAGGAAAAAAGAAGTTTCTTCCTTTTGGGGGGAGGAGGGGGAGGAGAGGCAATAAACAGAAACATGCTTTGGGGAGAAATTAGTTATGATAGTAAAGCCCTGGGTCTATTAGATATGCAAATAATTCCTTAAAAAATTAAAACCTGTCACCTACAAAACCTGCCTAAGTTGTTTTCTTGCAGCTCAAGATATTTCTTAGAAGATACTACAAAATACACCTTCCTTCAGCAAGAACTGAGAGTCCTCACAGACCATTCTCTTGGTAGAACTTGTAAAACCCAAGGCCCACAGAGCACATTGCATGTGGCAGAGGTGAAACCCCCTAAAAGTTATACTGACACTGCTTCAAAGGCCACACACGTGACGTCATATGGAGTCACTGTTACCATGGCAAGTGATTTATTGAGGTTTATTGGGAATGAATGAAAAGCAAACAGATGATAAGAGCCTCAATCAGCCATCAAATCCAGGATAGCAAACAGGCCAATGGAGGCATCTTAGATTCTACTGAGGCCCACTTGAGTTAAAGGTGACTGCCAATAAAACGTACTTCGCTTTTGAACAGAGGAGAAGGAAGGAAGGAAGGAAGGAAGGAAGGAAGGAAGGAAGGAAGGAAGGAAGGAAGGAAGGAAGGAAGATAAATTTTGCAAATATAGCCTTATCCCAAAGAACGAACCTTGATGGGTAACTAGCATGATGGGAAGGGGAACAAAAACAGAAAGAGAAAAAACAAATTCTGGGAGGTATAAAAGGAAATGCAAAAACGTATTATTGACCGTCATCATCTGACCATACACAGGATCTCTTTCACTCTAGTCTCCTGTAATGCCTCAATCTTAGTAATGAAAGCAAAGAGGATGAGGATGGTCCTGTGCTGCTGTCCTCCAGCCCACCCCAGACCTTAAGAAAGAACCGGAAAGAAAGTTGAAGGGAGGAATGCACACCATCACTCCCTAAATCTCCAATGTCAGGAGAAGACAAGCCAAATAGCTCAACCATCCTTTCTTTGGGGAGAAGGGGGGGGGGGGAGGACCCTTGAAAATCAGGGACCAGAGGGAGAGAAGCAAACATGAAGCGGGGGGGGGGGGGGGTGTAAAGCACCGGTTGTGAAGTGTGTCAGCGCAATGGAAGGTCTGGAGCCAAAAGGTTTCACCCACCTCCCCGTAAAAGCCAAAGTCCTGCAAAGAACTCCGAAAAGGAGGGAGGTCTTCGCTAGGAACCCCGCTCCTCCACCCTCCCCTGCTTCTTTGCAACGGGGGTGGAGGGGTGGGCAAAGAGAAAAAAGCCGCTGCGAGGGGTCTGGCCGGTAAGGAAGAGCAAAAGAAAGTGGGGGGGGGGGCAGAGAAACCGAGCTGTGCCGGGGGAGGACCGGAGGTGCCTTTCTAGCTCCAGATTCGCGGCCGCCGAAAGGAGAGCCTTGGGGAGGGGGGGGAGAAGGGGCGCCCTCTCTCTCCCCGCCCGAAGCGCCCCAAGAGTCCGATTCTCGTACCTGCTGCGCGCCGGGGCGCTTGCTGTTTCCTCCTGGGCATCTTGCCTGGCCGCGTCCGCCGGCAGCGCCTGGAGGAGACGGGGGGGCTGGCGGCGTCTCCGGGCTGGCAGGGGCAAGGCGTCGGGCTTCAGGGCGCCCCCCCCGCGCTGGAGCCACTCCAGGCTGGGCTGCGAGGCTGCCGCTGCCTCTGCTGCTGCTGCTGCTGGCGGTGCTGCTGCTGCGGCGGCTGTTGCTTTTTTGTTGTTGTTGTTGCTGCTGCTGCTGCTGCCGCTGCCGCCGCCGCCGCGCCGCCGCCGCCGCCGCCGCTGGGCATGCACGCTGGGGTGGAAGAGGAGGAGACGGAGGCGGAGGCAAGCCGCGAAAGCAGGGCGCAAGGACTGCCCCGATCGCGGCGGCGGCGGCGGGGCTGCTGGGGCTGCCGCAAGTCGCGGCGGCAGGGCGGCCGAGTTTGACAGATCGCCCCGCAACCAGGAGGAGGCGGAGAAGCCCCCGACGAGCGGGAGGGAGGGATGGGGCCAGCCCCTCGGAGCCCCCGCTCCTCCCCGGCCGAGGCGGCGGCGGCGCCTCCTCCTGCTCTCGGGAGCCCTCACGGCATCAGCTCCGCGCTTTCCCCCGGGCGCGCTCCGCTCTCGCCCCCTCTTCGCCGCTCTTCGCTCCCGGCGGCTCAAAGCCGGAGGCGGCGTCGCTGCGGCGGCGGCTCCTCTTCCCGCGGCGGCGGCTGGTCTCCTTCGGCGCTGGAGGAGCGGCGGCGGCGGCGGCTCCGGCAACAGGCAGAGCTTGAAGGGAAAAAGAGAGCAGCGCGGCGTGACTCCCAACTCGTCGCCCGGGCAGGAAGCGCGAGACCGGGGCGCCCGCCGCCGTCGCCGCCGCCGGGGCTGTCCGTGCCGCCACCGCCGCGCCTTCCCTCTTTGCACCTCGCCCGGCAGCCGCCCGGGAGCGCACCAGGGGCAAAGGGAAGGGGGGGCGGGCCAGGCGGCAGAGGGGCATCCGGATCCCCCTCCCCAAGTTCAGAGCCGGGAAAAGGAGGAGGGGCGAGGGAGGTAGGGAGGCGGGGTTTTTCTCTCCCTCCAGAAACTCCTCGCTCAAGCCAAGCGCCATTCTGGACGCCTCCTCCCCCCCGCCAACCGGGCCCGCCAGCCAAGGAACTTTTCATGCCCACCCCCCCAGCAAGGGAAGGAGAGGTTCCCCCAGAGACCAGGACGGGGCTCTGCCCTTCTGCAGTAGCATCTGAATGATGGGTTTGCTCGCCGTTAAGTTCCCCACACCCAAGAAGCGGCTTCTCTCGCTTAGGGACCCACTGAATTACCGAGCAGGAGGACAAGTCCCCCCTCCCCTTTTCCGCAGGTGAGACCCAAACTTTGCAGCTCCGCACACCCACGCTGGAACCGCTTAACCCGGGGAGAGAAGCACACTAGTAACCCCTCCTCCGTCTAAACTCAGTTTGGGACAGAAGAGTAGAAACTCACCTCCAGGGTTTTTCTAACCCACCCACCCCTGCCCGGGAAAATGATCCCGTCAGCCTGATCCCACTCCTGGATGAGCAGTCCAAGAAGTTAAAATAAAGGACCGTTTTCCCTTTACCGAGGGCCCAGCTCCCCGGCGCTCTCTTGAAAGCGGGGGAGTGAGGCGGTGTCTCCGGGAAAGCGCCCTCCGTCCTCGGCCTTGGGCCATCCTGGGATGCTCGGAGCTCCCCTTTCCCATTCAGCGGGGGCACTTGGCGAGCTGCTCCCAACATGTGCGGAGGAGGGAGGGGCACTCCCGTCTTCAACAAGCAAAGAGACACTCCCCCCACCACCCACCACCCAAATTAAGAAACGCTTTCAAGGCTTTGCTTTTCCCAGCCAAATCCTGCCAGGGACTTCCGCCGGTTCGGCCATTGACAGTCGATCCGTCAAAGCCAAACCCGAGCCGGGAAAGAGAGCACCGGCTTGCCAGTTCCACGGCGGGGATGGGGATGATTGCTCTGCATTCAGACCAGAACAGGCCCAGCCAAAAAGCTTCCCCACCCCCCGCGTCCCCGCTTCTACCCTTCCGGAACTTTTCTCTCTCCTTTAAAACGATGCCTTTTGAAGTCGCTGCGCATGGGGGGGGGGGGCGGCAGCCCCACGGACCCCAACTTGGGGGTAAGTTCCAGCCCGCAAGATGTGGGGGGTTGCGCCCGCCCCTCTCCCTTGCCCTATATCTCCTCTTCCTGCCTGGAAGCAACTACAGCACATCTTCTCTGAGAACTTGGGACACGGAAGTCCTGCACTAACTTGGAGGGGGGGAGCTTCCTTTTTAAGTGACAACGTAAATTCCTTCACTCGTTCCCAAAGAAATCTTCCGCATTGGGTGAGGGCGGCTGGGGACATCACGTTTTGCTGAGGGAGGGGCCTCCGGACCTCAGCCCCCGAGAGCTACTCCTAATGGCACTTCGTTTCCCACAGAACGCACCGAGCCGATACCTCGAAGACCCAGAGCCTTCAAGCATTCGGGGGGGGGGGGGGTTCACACCCACTTTTCTTCTCTCTCTCTCCCTCTGTTAGCCCCCTCCCCCGGCACGACTTACCAGCGCGTGCCCTGGAGATGATGGGAGCTTTTCAACCGATCGCAGCGGCGCAGCCAAGATTTCCGGCTTGGAGTCGGATTTTGCAGCAGAGAAACGCCACTTCGGGAACGCGTCTCCACCTCCTTAGTTTCACGTTTCCGTGCCCATCTTTGCCCCCAGGAATCTTTAAAACAGCGGGGAGAAGGGAAGAGGAGGGGGGGGAAAAAAAAAGCAAAACCGAATCAAGAGAAGACAAGATTGGCTAAATGTAGTCCATGGCCAAAGAAGAACGCGCGCTAGTTTGCGTTTCCTCCTCCTTCAGCCCAGACGCAGACGACGTACTTTTTTTTTCTTTAAAAAAACAACAACCCCAAAATCAAGAAGCAGCAGCCGGTCGCTCCCCCTCCCTCTCCTCTTTCTAGTCCAAGTTCATTGGCGGCGAAGAGATCTAAAGCCAGGAAAAAAAAGGACGGGGGGGGGACCCTCTTCGTTTTGCCAACGAGCGCTTGGCGAATCGATGCGCTGAGCGTTTGATTGGGTCTCCCTGACTTGCAAAATAAGGTACGGCAAAACGGGAGGGGGGGAGAACGCGGGGGGGGCTAGAAGGAGAAGAGGCTGGTCTCTTAACTGTGTCTCAAGTGCTTTATGAACATGGATCAGAAGGTAGAGCCAAGCACCCACTCGAGTGCCAATTGCACCCCACCCTGCGCTCTCCTCCGCCCCTGCCTCCCCTCTCCCCCCCCCCTTTTTTTTTTCTTTGTGTGGCTGAGAGATATTTAATAACAGACCAGCAAATCACGGCTTCGCGCCTTTAAGACCCAGATGCTCTTTGGCTTAAGAGAAAGTGCAGGAAACGTCAATAGTAAATAATTCTTGCTTCTCTCTCTCTCTCGTTTGCAAAGGGGCGCAAGAGTGAAAGTGGGGGAGGGGGTAGAGAACAAAACGACCTCACTTTTTATTTTCAAGGTAAGATTTTTAAAGCGCGAGCGAAGGTTCCTTCACCAGGGTTTTTGGGACTCGTCCAAAGGTGTCACTCAACGCAGATGTTTTTACCTTCCTCTAGAAAAACTGAGTTTCCGGAGGGGGGCTGTTTTCTCCCCGGGGACACCTGTGTGGAAGGGGGAAAACACTCCCACCAACAGAAAAGAATAGAAAAGTTTGATTTTCCCCCTTTCATCATCACTGTCCCCTCCCCGCCACCAAAAGAGAATCGGCCGTTAGCATGAAATACCGCCCCCCATACACACACCAAGTTCTTTTTGAAGTCCCCGGAAAATTGCTGCAGAAAACCTGGGAAACCAGAGGTTTTCTCTTCATTTCCACTCTTCCTCTGAAGGAGCGCCTTCCCGACGCCCGCTTTGGCGGCCGGATTTCTCTCGCGCTTCCATCTCACCGACGCCGGTGCGCGATACCTTTCCTCTGTGCTTGATGCAGGATCTACTCCCCATAAGATTAGGTCCCTTTAAGTTGCACCCCCGCTCCCAAAAAAGTTATTTCGGTGGCTGCTCGGCGAACGGAGGCTGTGTGCTGGCGGGCGTGTGTGTTTGCACCAGAAGAAGCCACTTTCCTACAACCAGGAAAAGTGGTCCTCATTTTCTCTCTCTCCCACCCATTCTCCCCCCGCTCTGGCTTCGCAGGCTGCTCGGTCCGCCCTAACATCTGTCCATCTATCCACTGGCGCCTCCATCAGCGTCCCCCGGAATGTGCTTTCTCGCAACGCCGGCAGGACGCGGACAGGGCACTGCGCACCAATAATTCACGTCCTAAACAGCTCAGCTGCGAAGGAGGTGGGGACCAGTCGAAACAATTATTTTTAAAAACAGGGGAAACAAAGTATTGCTACCTATGAGCGTGGAGACTAGGAGGGAAGAGCAAAGGAGGGGGAAAGGAAAGAAAGAACCCCCCCCCCCCATCCGCTTTGGAAGACTTGACCAGTAATTTCAAATGGTCACATCCTGTCTCTATCCTTTAAATATTGGAAGGAAGGGAGGCAGGCCGGCCGGCCGGCCAAAGTAAAGGAGGAAAGAAATTATTTTAAGAGCTGGATGCCCTCGGGGTAACCTTCAATTTGTCTGAAAGGTGGAGCTTGCCCGGTACGGGCACGAGTTGGGGAGGGGGCTGAATTTCTAACATGAATAGAGTGTGAAGTTTAAATAGATAAATGACACGAGTTGGGGAGGGGGCTGAATTTCTAACGTGGATGGAGTGTGAAGTTTAAATATATAAATGACACCGTGGGAACTCAGCAAGAATGGAAGCAGTGATGGTAGTCTTAGGCGATATATATAGATAGATAGATATCCGCGTATATTTCTCTTTCGAAGGCAATTTTAATGTAAAAAGGCTACGCCTATCGTTAATAGCTGTTGCGGGTTCAAAATCAGGCGTGTCGTGGTTTCAAGGCTTGCGAGGCAGGAAGTAATAAACTGGCAGCATTTTTTTTTAAAGAGAGGAAAATTACCTCTCCTCCCTTCACCTTCCCAAAGAACGTGCCCGTTTTTCCTAAACTGGCATCACCCTTGGGAAACCCTCTTTTTAAAAACGCTCCGGACATTTACAGACTCCTAAGCAGAGAATCAAGCATATGATTCTCTGTCTCTCACGCCCGCCCCCCGCCCCCCCCCCAGCCAACAATCTGTTCATCTTCCCCTTACTGTATGTAATCCTCAGGATGTCAGATGCCACCTTCCTCTGCTTTTAGCACACAACGATCCAGGCTCGGGGCGAGAGAGGCAAAAAAGTTTGCCCAACATGAAGGGAGCGCGAGAGAACGAAAGCGACGTTTACAGTGGCTTCTCTGCTACGCCAGCCCAACCTCTATCAGTCTGGTGTTGTTAAATTAAAAATGCCCACATTTTAGTAGGGCGCCGCTTGAGTAGAATTCACCTCCACCTCCCCCCCCCCCGGGCAAAGAAGTAGGCACGTCTGCTTGGCATTGGGTTTAATTTGGCAGGGTTACCTACCTGGTAGCTTTGACAGGGAGATGAGAAGAACCCCCGTTCCCCCCTCCCCCCCACCTTCTTGTAACCCTACTGGACTTTAAAGCTGGGGACAAGGTCTCTAGAGGGAACGCGTGTTAGTAGCTTCTTTGTAACTCATACCCACTGCTCGGGAAATGAATCTTATAAATGGCATGGGGTGGCAGGGAGGGGGCTGGAATCGGATGGGAAGTTTGATTATTATTTGGAGGGGATCCGAGGAGGAAGGGAAAGTTAGGTGTTTGATCCTCTCCGGAAATCGGACAGGGGTTTCCTTGTAGCGGGGAAGACGGTACTTTGGAGGGCGGGGGGAGGGGTGGGGGGAACGGGGAGGGAACCAGTCTGGCTGAACTTTTTCCAAGGAACTTCGGTGGGATCGAGATGGGGGTGGTGGTGGTGTTTTTAAAGATAGAAGAGTTCTGGCAGTTTTCAAATCAAATTCCTCTTAATTCCGCGACAGCCCAGGTTAGTGACTCATGACTTCTAGCTTAGAGTAGAGGCTTAGGGATGCTAACCTATGGTTATCATTCGTGAGTGGGTGTGTGTGTGTGTGTGTGTGTGCCGGTGGGCGCCAAGTTTTTTCTTACATCCTATCCGGCCTTCTCTAGTGATTGAATAATAAGAATTAGTGCCTATGGAACTAACAACATCTTTAAAAGATTATTATTACTTGGAAAGGTGGAGCTTGCCCGGTACGGGCACGAGTTGGGAGATGGGCGGTGATAAATTTGATCCATAAATAAATAAATAAATAAATAAATAAAATTATTATTATTATCATCATCATCATCGCAGCTGTTCTCTTGTAAAGACGAAAAGTCGTGGAAATTAAGGCAGCAGCTAGTAATAATCACAATAGGCAAGAGAGACGGTCAATTTGTTATTCGTGGTTCGAGCTGCAGACACTGCAGGTATTAGAATCCAGTCCTAAAATTGCAGAATTCCAGGAGTGAGTGTGGAAGAACTGAGCACAGGCGTGTGGACACTGGCCTTCTTCCTTTCCTGACTTCTAACTGACCGAACTTCTTTCTCCTTCTTCTCCTTCTCCCCCTCCCCCGCCCCCATGTGTCCCAAGATCATTCAGATGGGTAAAAAATGCATCCTGAAGCCCCCACGTCCTTCCCATTCTCCAGGTCTTTTTCGCGCTGAAGGCCAATGGGGAGTTCATCCAAGAAACTGACGCTCGTCTATTTGGCTCCAGGAGATTATCGCGAAGGCCTTGGAAAGCTGAGCCTAAGAGAGGTCAAAAGGCAGGAAGCGCACAGTAAGAATTGTCCGACCCGGTCTTAGGAAAGGGGCCAGAAGCCGCGGAAGGGAAAGGAAAAGTTGCTTCAGAAGGCCCTGCGTCGGAGAGGTCCTATTGTCTTAGAAGGGGAGTGGGTTGGAATTCCGAGGTTTAAGATTGCAAACAAGTTTCCATTCCGAAGACGCCAAACTTCTAGAAAGAAAACGAGCGATGCAACACGCTAGCAAGCGCGATTGCCATTCCTGGTTTTGTGGTGGAAGAAATCTTGTCTTCCTCACCTCTTCACCAGCTCCTTCCTTCCTTCCTTCCTTCCTTCCTTCCTTCCTTCCTTCCTTCCTTCCTTCCTTCCATCCAACTGGTTTGACACACGCCCTTTATTTCAAAAGAAACTGTAATTGTCTTCTAAGGAGGCCAAAATTGGATTTTTTCCCCTTCTCTAACAGCTATATGACATTACTGTTATGGTGGTTTGTAAAAAAATAAAAGGGACTTCATGCCTCTTCAATTCAGGAAAAATGGACTCTCTAAGAGCAGGGCGAGGTATGCCATAATTATTCCGAAAGGACGGGGGAGACGAGACTTAACAAAACTTTTATTAGAAGGGGGGAACCTTTTAAAAACTGTAAATATATTTCAAGCTCTCCTGATTACAAATGATTTTTAAAAAATGCTTTTCAGCTTAGGAGGAATCTTTCTTTGAATGTAAAATGTTTGCGTTAGCGAATACCGCTGGCCGCGAAGTTTGCTTTCCTTATTCCAGCAGCTTCGTCCCTACAATCCAGATGTTTTGTCAGTCGATTCCCCAAAGAACAGTAATAGGGTTGGATAGGAAGGGAGCAATGGGGAGAAATAACAGGTTCCACAATACTTTGGCATTTTTTAAAAATCCCATTGTAATTAGCAATTAAGGAGGAGGAAGGGTCGCAGAGAGATCCCCTCCGTGAAAGGACTGCAACTGCGTCGCTCTTGAGACTTTGATCAATTCTTTAACGGGCGCGCGCGCGCGCACATACACACCCCTAGGTCTTCATCAAAGAATTCAGCTGAGGATTAAAAATTAAAAAGCTCCTCCTGGTTTAGTTTTTGCAAACAAAAATTAAAGCTTTTCCAAGGAGAAACTTCGATTTCATAGATAGATAGATAGATAGATAGATAGATAGATAGATAGATAGATAGATAGATAGATAGATAGATAGATAGCGAATTATTATTATATTCAATTTTTGTGCTGGATCTCTTCATTTCCACCATTTCTCTTTTGTCTGAACCGAAACCAACGCTTCTATAATCCCCAATGTTTGTCTTTATCTTTCTAAACCTAAGCCCTATGCAGGTATCTACGTGTTTTGTTTTGTTTTATTACCGGGGTCTTCATACTCACACGCAGACACACCACTGCTGAAGCTCCTAACGGCACTTCTGGGTGATACGTGCACTTTCTTGCTTAGGAAGCAAAGCTTTAATCCTACTTGGGTTTGCTCGGGAGTAAGCGCCCCAGCAATCCAGCGACTGGAGAGCCGCGGAAGTCTTTGCAACGCCGGGATGGGTGGGGGGGAGAGAAAGACTTCGCCTCTCTCTCCCCAAGAACCACCTGGCTGTTTGCTTGCCCAGGCTAACCCTCGCCTGCGTCACAACCCTACACGTTCGCAAAATGATTTGGCATCCAGAAAAAGGAGATCCGGGCCTCGCCTTGAGAGTTTGGACTGCTTTTCCGCGTTCCGACTCACTTTAAAAAGATGCCTTCGGCCCTTTTCTCTCCGCAAGGGACTCCCGGTGCACAGCCGAGCGGAAGGAGAGGAAGAAAAAAAAAAAAGCACTCCGGGTCTAAACCGGCTTCGAAACTCTCTGGCTTTGCTTTTTTCTCCTTCTCCTGCTGAGGCTGATTGTGCGGAGCAGCTTCTGCGGCCAGGCCGGGCACAGCTGGAGCAGATGCCCGAAAGGGCAGAGCGGCTGAGAGCGGAGAAGTGGAGGCTGACTCAAGGGCAAATTTGGGACTTTTTGGGCGGGGGGGGGGGAGAATCTAAACTGCACCTGCTTGAAAAAAAAAAGAGACAACAAACTCTTCAGCCCAAGAGGGAGCAGCGCTTTGCTTCTCAGACGCCGCTTCCCTGAGCCCCGCCGCAGCTAAACCCCCTCTCCCCCCCGCCCCGCGCCGGTCCAGCAGGCATCCCTGACCGAGGCGGCCCGATCTACCTGCAATCCTGTATCCTTTGCAGGCAGGAGGGCAGGTTTGCCCCGTCTCCCCCGGTTGAAACCTGGCCACCTACTCTTAATGCAAAGGTAGTCAGTCTCCCCCCCCTCTCCCCCCACCTCCCCCTACTCTCCCCCCCCCTTTTCCTTTCGGCAAGCTGTAAAGGTTCAAACAGTTCGGGGCTGCAGAGGCTACGAAAGGCGAGGAGGAAGAAAAAGCGGGGGGGGGGAGAAGCGGGGGGGGGAGAAGCGGGGGGGGGGAGAAGCGGGCGGGGGAGCCCTTTAGAAACAATTGGCGATCGCTGGAAAGAAGAGGTGCTCCCGCAGCTTCGGAAAGGTATAACCGGGCAGAAGGAAACGGTCCGGGGCTGAGGGAGCGAGACCCCGATCCAGGGAGGCCGCTGCAGGCGACGACAAAAGGCCTTTTAGGAACCCTGAAGGGTTGGTCCGTTTCACCCCCTTTAAGAGGTTGTTGGGTTTTTCTTTTTTTGTTTGCGTTGGGTCGCTCTGGCTTGGGGGGGCGGGGGGAGGGAAGCGGCGGCCCCGATTCGGGGCGCGTCGAAGGGCTCAGCCCGCCCGAATGGCCATGGCCACGTTTCTGGGATCCCCAATTGAGGACACCCACCCAGGCTTTCCTTTTCTTCCAAAACCGAACAGCTGCCTAAAACGTGAGCGGGTTAGAGAGGAGGGGACGATCCTAAGTTGTTTTTCTTAGTTTAATCCAGTGTTTCTCAACCTTGGCAACTTGAAGATGTGTGGACTTCAACTCCCAGAACTCCCCAGCCAGAGAATTCTGGGAGTTGAAGTCCACACACCTTCAAGTTGCCAAGGTTGAGAAACACTGGTTTTATCTTTGGCCTAACACCCCTTATTAGAAAATGCTTGGAAAGTTCAGGTTTAAAAGATTTAAAAGAAGGGGAGGGGTGTGAGCTGGCAGAGTTGTGGACTGGGCGATTCTGTGCACCTCCTCCGAAGTACCTCCCATTTTGTCAATGGGGCTTGCTTACTCCAAAGTGAATAAGCCCCCCCCCCCCAATCTCAGATAAGTTAGGAAGAATTAAGCAACTGGGCCAGCAAGCCCTCTGGATATCTCAGTTGTCCTGGGCGAGGGCATTATTTTGGTTTGTGAATCTGGCTTTGTAAGAGAGGGGCACAAGTAACTATCTCCATCTTTAAGCCACATAATGCAGGTGAAGAAACAAGAAGTATACAAAGAGCATTCTGGCTACCTGTCCTTCCAGATTCTCCTGTTCCTGGAAGTAGAGCTGCCAATAGATGGCAAACCATGGTTAGAGTTTGCTTTGTTTGCCCAACCAACAAATTTAAACTATGATGCATTAACAAGCTGACCCCTATTTCAAAGAATAGCCAGGCATGTCAAGCAAAATTAAAAATAGGCTCCTGTTATTTTTTTAAGGCTTGTACATTTAAGGATGAAGAGAAGGGATAGCATATGGGCATTTTCTTCCTTGAAGAGCTTAAGGGGACTCCCATTCAACCTCTGATCACATTTACAAAATAAACATTACTCTAAGTTTCCTTCCAGCTGCTGATATCATGGAAACATGCATGTAGTTTCCTGGCAACAGCACCTAAACATTTGGCCAACTGCTTTAAAAAAAAAAAACTTTCCAGGCTACTCTACAGTCTTGATATTAACTTCTGGTGGTCTCCCATCCAATTGCTAACTAGATTTAACCCTCCTTAGCTTTCAGAGCTCAACCAACACTGGAGAGATGCTGCCATACAATGCAATAAGCCATAGTTGTCTAATCCGTGGGTTAGCGTGTTGCAGTAACCCAACCATGGAGATTTAGAAACCATGGTCTAGACTCAGCGTGTTGTGCAAGTTCAGCCAGTAATAGCTTTTTCAACAAACGATGCTTTTATATGGTTTTATGCTTACTGGTATCTTCTACATATCAAATGAAGGTTCTCTCTTTGGTGACTAAGCAATTCGTAGTCTGTTTCTTCAAACAAAGCATCATATAATTTGCGGGGGCAGGGGGGGAGAAGACTGCTTCTGAATCAAGGTAGAAGGAGTGTTTCAAACAATGATCCCTTGTCATACATTTCTAGCGAAAAATCCTTTTTCACAGACAATATCTTGGGATTTCTATCACCTTCCCTCAACCATTTTTAATTTAGAAAATAAGAGGTACCAAGAGATAAAACACTGTATAGTCCCTGATAGCCATCTTTAAGGGAGCTATGCTTTGCTTGTGGAAAATGATCTCCCCCCACCCAACCCCCAGTCAAATAGGTTTTGCAGGTTTTACGAAACACTCTACAAAACTCTGCTTGTCTCAAGTCAAGTGGCACAAAGAGGATCTTGTCTATCTCAAAGAGGAGAAACAAAATCTGTCTCCTGGCTTGTTGATGATGGAAAGATGCTTTGCAAATAGATAAAGATGCTCTAGCATGATACACAACCCAGTACCCTCCAGAGCTACATGGTTCTGATTTCAGCTTTTGTCCCCCCTAGTGTTCAAGGTGAAAGACTAGATCTTATAAGAGATACAGTCCATGCCTCTCATCCCTGCTGTCTCCTCACTACTGCTAAGCCTTTTCCACCATGGATGAGTTCTGATTGTAAACCTCACATTTTAATCTGTAATTAAGGAATGCATCAAATCAATGACTATTACGGCATTCAGTCTTTAATTGAAGGAGCATCCAGGGTACCTTATTCAAAAGCATCACTTAAAGGGGCTGTCATTCACTTCAGCTGATCACCCTGCTATATGATTTTCTTTAAGGCCCATTTTATTCATAAGAAATTATGAATGTCTCAGCTGGGTTGGAAACCATTAATTGATTAATCAAAATGATGATTTGATGAGTTAATTAACTGCAAATTAAACCATGCTTTCATGGAAATTCTATATAGTAGTGGGAGAGAAAAGTTGGCCTGTTAACAGGAATGGCTGAACAAATCTGAAAGCTTATTCTTTATCTGAATCTACCTCTTGTCTACTAAATGATTGGGGGGCAGGGAAGCAAAGAAGACTTTAGGAAGGAAAAACAGACAAATTCACCCCTGAAGATATTCTGAATACTTGGATCTGGGATAATTTAGGATCTGTCTACTCAAAATAACATGTAACAAACTCTGGGAATGATAGGGTCTAACCCTTGCAAAAACTATTATTTCAGAGGAAAGGCAAAGTCTACCAAGGGAACCACCTTTTTTCTAGGGTGATTCTTTTTTTGTGTGTGTCTGCCCTTGAGTTAGTCTTGACTCCTGACAACTGCCTATGCAAGTTCCTGCAGTTTTCTTGGCAAGGTTTTTTGGAAGTGGCTTGCCATTGCCTCCTTCCTAGGACTAAAAGAGAGTGACTGGCCCAAGGTCACCCAACTGGCATTGTGTCTAAGGCAGGACTAGAACTCACGGTCTCCCAGTTTCTAGCCTGATGCCTTAACCACTACACCAAACTGGCTTTCTGAAGAATCGCTAGAGTGATTCTAGTGTGCCATTAATAGGGCTTTCCCAATTGGGTAGAGTACAACTCCCATAACTCAAAGTTATTCTGAAAGTTGCAATGTAACATATTGGGGGAGGGGAGGGATCCATGTTGCAAAGAATGCTTTAATCATGGTGTGCAATATGGAAAATGTCCAATAGATATCGCCCAGCCTGACAATGCAATGGTGGGTTTCCAGATAGTATACAACCGTTTACAACTACAGTCAGGCTTGCACAATGTACTAAGTCAAAATCAAGCCTCATTATAGCAAAGTGGGATGTCTGACCCCTTTATGTTTAAAGGCAAGGGCAAACTACTCCCAAAACCACTACCAAAAATATCAGCTAGAAAATTACATGGACTTGTCTCCATGTAGTTGCGAGGAGCCAAGACTGATTCAAAGGCATAAATAAACAAAGAAATAAACCTAAAATCATGATGCATGACCTCAGCTTGTGAAAACCCAGAAGTCCAAGTTAAATCTTTCATTAAGATGCCACAGATGTTCCTTTAATGCCTTGCATACCTTTTCTTTTTGTTATTTACTGATTATCCTTTTCAAACTTACACGCACTTCTAAAATAATGACAGAACTGTTTTCCCCATCCTTTGCAACTGACATTCATCTCAGCTTATTGAGGGACAGGTTGAAGGATAGGGGCAGCCACCTTGAGAACTTTGGGGAAAGCATTTCTCTACATATTTTGTTTGTGCTCATTAGGGTGATAAAATCAGGACAGACGGATTCATTTTCCTTGTTAGTTGTGACTACCATTGGTGTCGTCCAGGTCAAATGCAATGTGGAAACTAAGAAAATCTGACACTATCATTGATTTGCTCACCTTGTACTCATGTCACCCTCATACACTAGAGACAAAGAAATGTGGCTTAAAATTGCAATTAACCAGCTTTGGGGCAGGTGCTTCTTGTTGGCTATTTATTCTGTTCAAACTTCATGTCATTTGAAAGCTATAACATTCATTCATCTCTTTTCTTATTTATTTTTGTTTTTACTTCACATTACAAATACACGTTGCATGTGCCTGTCCACATTCAGTTCCCTAGGAATGTCTGTTAAAATGTCTTATCGTTTTTTTCAGAAAGGCATGTTTTTTTAACGGGGAGGGCTGGTCCTCCATAGAATGGAATTTGCCTCCTGGCCCCACCCACCCACCCATTAAAACTTCCTTTCCAACATTCCTTAACATTTAATGGTTTGTAACATAATGAAAAGAAAAGGTCATTTGGTTCAGAAGAGATGCAGTGGTTCTGCAATTCTCCTGATAGCTTCAGAATTTCAGCTTCATTCTAGACTTTTTAAAAAAAAATCCTACATGAGCTCCCAGCCAAGCTCAATTTCAGGTGCTATAATTTAAGTTTATTCCTCTTTGAGCAGTGCATTTATTTTTTGGCTGTCCCACTTCAGTACAGGTAGTCCTCGCTTAACGGCCACAACTGAGACCAGAATTTCAGTTTCTAAGTGAAGAGATCATTAAGCGAATCTGACCAGATTTTATTACCTTTTTTGCAGTGGTCATTAAGCAAATCACTGCAATTGTTAAGCGAATCACTTAGTTCCCCATTGATTTTGCTTGTCAGAAGCCAGCTAGGAAGGTTGAAAATGGCAATCATGGGACCACAGGATGCTGCAACGGTCATAAATATGAACCTGTTGCCAAGGGCCCAAATTATGATCACATGGCCACATGGACACTGCAACGGTCGTAAGTGTGAGCACCAGTTGTAAGTTGGTTTTTTCAGCACCGTTGTAAGTCTGAACCATCACTAAACAAATGGTCATTAAGTGAGGACTACCTGTATGTATCCAAACTGTCCCTACATCATCATCAACATTCTATCTCCTCTTCCTCTTCTTGAGGTTTTGGAACACTCCCCAGGATTTCACAGCCTACAATTTGAGATGCATCTTGTGAATCTCTGTACATTTGATGAGCAAACCTGTCTTTGCAACTTAGGAACCCACTCTGAGTAGAGTGGCTGAAAAGAGACAGTGGGTTTCTTGATGCTTCGAGGCAAAAATCACACACAAATCATACTGAAAATCTAAAAACCATTTTTAAAAAATTTTTCCAAACTGTCTCCCATTATAAAACTGGGGTGGGGTGGGGTGGGGAGTAGAAAATTCTGGCCATGGGTGACATAGCTCAACCCATTTTGCATTACTGCATTTCTGCTGTGGCTCTCAACCCTGCAGAAATGTGACATGCAGCTGCAAGCCACCATAGGGCTACCCTACCATGCGTGCATATGATAATGTTGTAGGCAATCTGCAGTAGCAAGCAACCTCTGCTTAAATTATTCCAGGACAGAAAAGCTTATCACCACCAAGTCAGTCTGTTCCATTCCCAACTATCTTTTACCTTTGGGGAGTATCTCCTTACCTTTAGGTGAAATTTCCTGTCCTGAAGTTTTGATGTTGTGGTCAGTGCTTGCTCCATCTTCTGCAATGAGAACTCTTCTGATATGTTGAGACTATGATCAGGTCTCATCTGAAGCTTGTCTTGCACAGACTAAATCATGCCCAGTTCTTTCAGACATTCTTTACAGCCCTTGATTTCCCAATCTCTCAGCATCCTGGATCTTCTTCTAGCAGGAAACAAATGGCAAACAAATAAAACAAAAAATCAGTTGGATTTGTGTTTAATTTAAGGAAACTCAGCAGTAAAATGTTGACATGGTTTGAGATGACAGTAATTGTTAGCAGTAGATGTCATCACAAATATGCCAAGCCTGCACTGGCACTCTCAAATAATTTATCCACATTTATACATCTTCAATTACCAATCCAACCATTCCATTTGTTGTATTTGTACATTCGACTGCTGTGCCTCACCCAGAGTCTTACGGTGAGCACCATACAAATAATGTAAAATAAACAAATAAATATATGCCCTGCCTTTTCACAGATAAATTGCTACTAAGAGGACTAACAATTATACATGCAAAGTAAAACTGGAACATGGGCATCCATGGGAAGGATCAAAAAATGGCAAGATGATGTGCAGCAGCACAATCAAATCCCCACCCCTTTTATGCATTTGTTGCAGCACATACAAAGGGGCAGGGGTTTGTTTGTGCTGCAACAGCTGCCATCTTGCCTTTTTTGACCCTTCCTATGAAGGCTGGTGAATGGGAATCAAATTAAGAAATGCAATGGAAAGCACAATCAATACTTTTTAAAAACCACTTTAATTTCCCTACTTAGCAGCAGAATCACTTTACCTGACCAAAATGTATAGAGAAGAACTGGCCTGGTTTCCTTGGCAGCAAGTTCCAAAATATGGAATGGCCACAGAGAAGTTCCTCTGGTTTATTTCCAACCAATATACTTCTGAAAGCAAAGGGAGTCCTGCCCCTGAGAAATTGTTGGATAATTTCTCCTTTCCCTGGACAAATGTGGAAAAATCCCCTACCACATTTAGTGAAGAACTTTGAAATGTGAGGCCAACCCCAATTTAAATTAGGGCTTTCTCCTGGAGATGAACTTGGTCTTCCCTGTCCGATTGTCACTAGCTTCCTTAAAAAGGAAACGAACACAATACTTCTGCTGTTTTCTTATCAGCTGCAGACATAGCACTAATGTTACTTCCTAGGATCTGGACATTATGCTTTTGCCAACATAGCCCAAGACTGAAGCAGCAAGAAGATGTTATTTTGACAATGGATGTGAGCATATGTTTAGAAGAACATCCATGTGGAAATCATTAACAAATAATAGACAGGATAATGCTAAAAAGATAAAACAGCATAGTTTTTACTTTTGGAATGCAAGACCTATAGCAAGTGTCACAGGACTACATAATAACATGTGTACATGATTTCTTGTAATGCTGAAAAAAAGACTTCAGTGGAATAGATTATGACCCCACATATACCATTCTGCATTTTGTACAAGGTGCAGTTGATGGTATTGAAAAAAAAAATTTTTTAAAGCTGCTGCGATAGCAGAGATCAGAAAAAGAGACTTAAATTGATACAATTAATCCCCTGGAAATAAAGCAAGAGTGTCTTTTGTTATTCAGAGTTCAAACATCCAGAGAATATGCTTAATTAAAATTTGGCTATACATTTTTAAAAGATAACAGAAAAACAAGAAAGAAGTGCTAGATACATTGCTCCTCATTCCACTTTAAACACACACACACACACACACAACAGCAACACAATATTCCAGTTTGGACGAAGCCCAGGAGGATGCACCTTGTCGTTTATAAAAAGGTCCCTCATAGGATTTTAAAAGGCAGGATTTCTTATGAAAGGAGAAATCTATTTTGAAAAAGGTTGCTCAGAAGGAAAGTGGCAACCTGGCTATGCTATGATCTAAGGTCCTTGTCATCCAAGAATGCAAGTGTTCTTAAGAACTCTTCTGCCCCTCTTTAATCAGTGGTGCAAGGTCTCTATCTTATTCTCATCCTAATGCATCCTTGTATACCCTCTCTATTCCTAAACTTCCATAAACAGGCCATTCTGAATTTTTTTTTACATTTCAAGTCTTATCCTTTGCTCATTAACTCTTGCTAATAGACAATGGCACATAGGAAAGGTGGTTGTGACTCTGGGTAGTTAAAACAACAATATGAATAACTGCAAAAACACACAACATGCAATCAAAGACAAAAGAATGGCAGCCGAGAATAAATAACCTCAAAGTAATGACAAGGTATCTGGGCCTCATTCACTTCCCAGTCCCCATGGCTGAGCAAACAGCCAGGACTTCAGTGTATTCCAGAAAGCCTGCAGAGTTGGGGCCAAGATATTGGGCCCCCACCTTCTAGAACAGCATCTCCCAAAAATGAAGACTGCACCCTCTCTCCTAGGATTCTGGAAAGCTCTGAAAACCTGGCTTTGATCCCAGGCCTGGGGTTGATGTATGTCTAGGGCCCCTGTCTTGTTTGATTTTTCTTGTCTTAAGATTATTTCAGTCTGGGCTGCCCACTTGGTTTAATGTTTTTTTCTATTTTTCTGATTTTTTTCCCCCTAGTTTTGTATGCTGCCCAGGGTCCATTGAAGTTGGGCGGCTTATAAATTCAAATAAATAAATAATAAATAAAATTCCAGAGGGTGGATGCTACTTTTAGAGTACGCTTCCCCCACTCAGGCATACCTTCCAAAGGAGAGTTGCAATTGGCAGCTGGACCAAAGTTTAACACTCTGCCTTGAATCACAAGGGAGGCATTTGTTTTGCATTATCACAAAGTAGAGCACAGGCTTGGAAGTAAAAATACCTAGGAAACAAGATGATGATGATGATGATGATGATGATGATGATGATGATCACAACAATGTGAAATCACAGCTGCCAGTTCTTTAGCTGGTGTTGACCTTCATTTGCATCAAGTTCTTCCCAAGAACCTACTGTAGGAGGTTGTAATATATCGGCGTAGTACTGTATATGTGCAGATCCAAGCAGTGTGGCCTTTTGTAACTGACAGATGGAAATGTTGTCAATGTGCAGATTTTCTAAGTGCCATCCAAGGTTTTTTGGTATGCCACCCAGTGTGCCGATAACCACTGGGACTACCCCTGCCAATTTATGCCATAATCTTTCAACTTCAATTTTCAGATCTTGATATTTTGCAATCTTTTCCAATTGTTTGTCTTCTATTCTACTATCCCCTGGCATTGCCACATCAATTATCCACACTTTCTTCTTTTCAACAACATTTAAATTTGGTGTGTTATGCGCCAAGACTTTATCAGTTTGTATTTGGAAATCCCACAATATTTTAACCTGCTTATTTTCAATTATTACTATTATTATCATTATTAATTATTATTATTGCCACCCACTCCAGAAGACTCTAGGCAGCTTACAGCATACCTAATTAAATAATTAAAATAATTAAAAACTTAACAGCAACATACATCAGCCCAGAGATGAAAGCAGCAGAAAAAGGCTTAGCAGGATCAGCTTCCCTTGATGGCTTGGGAATAAGCCCACTGCTATGGTAGAAAATGGCTGTTCCAAACAGCCTCCCTTCCACTGCATGCCATGAAATCAAGGATGCATTTGGCGGAGTCCCTGGGAAACCACAAAATGAGCCAAGAGGCAGCCAGTGTCTGAAAGGAGCTGGTGCTTCAAGGTTCCTTCATCACAGGACCCTCTGATCCAAAGATAGTAATGCTGACCACATCTACCCTGAGCAGCCTACTGCAAAGATCTCCCAAGGTGAATCCAACAGCTACAAACTGATCCAGGGATTAACCTCTACATGCTGCAGATGTAATACGAGAGTCACGGCAGTAACAATTTTTTTTTTTTTTTGCTGCACAATGCATCCCATGCTTTGTAGATTGTTGCTTTTTTCAGCACTTTTTTTTCTTTACAGTATAAAACCAAACCACTTCTCAGTCTGTACGGGGAAGCTGTTTATTCCATTGACCAAGGAGCTCTTCAGATAAAAAGTGCTTAAACCCTCCCTCCTCCTCCCCAACACATACTTTCATGACATATGGGCCCAAGAGAGCCAGAAGGATTGCTCTCCAACAATAGGAAGCATTTAAGGTGACAAGATTTAATCATCATCATTCTCCTTCACCTCCTCCTCCTCCTCATCATCATCATAAAAATGAAGAAATTAAATGTTTGATGCAAGGCAACAGGTAAAGAGCAGCAATAAAACATTGCTGTCTAAAGTCTTCATTCCTAGGATACTGGAGGTAAATGTCCAGGGGATCCTCCTTATTATCTTTTGGTTTTAACTTCAAGTCAGTCTTGACTCCTGGAAACCATCTTGACATTGGCAAGATTTTCAGAAGTGGTTTGCCATTGTCTTCTTCCTAGGACTGGGAGTGTCTGGCTCAAAGTCACCCAGTTGGTTCCTGTGCCTAAGGTGGGACTAGAACTCATGGTCTCCCAGTTTCTAGCCTGGTGCCTTTAACCACTACACTGAACTGGCTCTCACTTTTTATTAGGCAGAATAAAAGCACAACCAAGAATCAAACAAGTAAGTGACAAGGCCATGTCAGATGGAAATAGAGATGCCTCCTCCTTTAGTAGCTAACCACATTGGCAGGATGTCTAGAAAAAGGCTTCTGAAGATACCCAAGTGGGTATGTATTAGAGGGACAGAAATATACAACATAAATATTCATGTACACAAAGGGCTAAACTAAAATTCCAATGCATGCACAGAAATAGCAGCAGAGGACCCAGAGCTAGTATTGCAGCAATACTCATGGCATCATTCCTGTCCCATGAAGCCCCTTGCTGAGGAAAAGCATGGATGTCTTTAACAAGCTAAACATCAAATTAGCCAGCCTCTAATGCCAGAATGCTCCATTTTCAAATTAGCAAGGGCATTCCATGAAATATCCTATGATTTTGACCAATCTACTGAAATCAATGAAATCAAAATCTCAAAATGGAAAAAAGGTGTATTTGTTTTCCCATATTTATTTATTTATTTTATGAAACCCTATATCTATCCATGCATCCATGCATCCATGCATCCAATCTCCATCCAAAAATATGTACTGTATGGGACAAACATCAACAAAAGTTGGAAAGGTATTTTAAAACCTAAAAACACTCAATAAATGATAGCCAGGAAAAAAATGTTTCTGTAGCAAAAGATGGCTCAGTTCAGGGGGGCAGGTGTTGTCCATTTCTTTTTCACACTGATATCCCATTGCAGGAGTGACCCCACCCCCAGCTTCAAATCACTAGGGAGAGGGTAATTTAAGCTATACTTGATGTAACCTATACATCACTGTCTTCTGGACCAGCTTTAAAATTAAACTCTGATGTACAAAGTTAAACAAAAATGAGATAAAAATTGGCAGGGGTTGAAGAGGGTCAAAGTAGTCAAAACACAAGGTAGACTATTGCTTCTTTTGATTTATGTTATTCCACACGCTGGGAAAAAAAATAGAATTATAAATCGCACTGAGATTTTTTTCATGGAAAATAATGCATTCCTAATTTGCTTTCTATAGACTACCATAGCTTTGATGTGGAAGATAAAGAAATAAAATCATAAAGAAGTAGCAATGGTAAGTTTGGAAAAGAGGAGGTGGAGTGGGGGGGAAGCATGCATTTCAAGCTGGAAGCTGAGAAACAGAGTGAGAGAGAGAGAGGAGTTAGAAATAGCAAGATGCTGTAAGATTTATTTAAATTCTATTTTTATTCTCCATAAACATTTACATCTAGCTATTGGCTTGAAAAACAGCAGCACACCAACATACATTTGTACATTAGAGGGAATCATTGTGTACATCAGCTTTCCCTACTTTGCTGCCCTCTAGCCCTATTTTTGACCAGTAAATAAAGTCATAGTCAAGTTGAGCTTGATTCCAAGATATTTACATGGACAAATCCATGCACTGTCCTTGGCAATGTTACAGAAGTGATTTGCCATTGTCATCTTCCAGAATAATTTTTTTTTTAAATTTCTCAGTCTAGCCAACATTTCTCAAATGATCGTCCAACGGAGAGGAAGGTCTCTGCTAGTTTCCCAGATCAGCTAAGATTACCTAGGTGCTGCCTACAACTCCAGCAAATGATCAGTTTTGCACATTGCTAATAACAGTTTTCTTTATTTGAATATCTGATCATCCCAATATTTGATATCTCTCACAATGATGTCATAGAACTATGATTGGGATTTCTGACCAGTTATCTCTTTCCTTTCCATGTCCTTCATAATTATTTTACATTTTTTCCCCTTCAGGTATGAGAAGTAAATCTCTCTCCATGTAAGAGAGATTGTAGGATTGCTCTCTATCATCCAGGAGTCACCCAGATACCTGTCTGAAACACAAAGTCAGTGAGTTATAGTAGTTAAGTTACTGGACCAAGATGGGGAGACCCAAGTTCAAGTCCATCCCCAACCATGGAAGTTCACTTGTTGACTTTGGCCCAGTCAACTATCTTTCAACCCACCCTACCTCTAAAAACTGTTAGGGTGAGGGGGAAACAAAGAGAGACCTTCCTATGAATCTCCTTGAATGTTCAGATGAAAGGCAGAACATAAAAATAGAAATAAGCATAGCTATAAATTTAAAGTGTGAGAGTTGGCATTGTGACCAGTTTAAAATTCATGAAAGAAGAGGCCTAGTGTGGTAATTCAACCAGGCCATTGAGTTTAATGGCTAAATGAGGCTTTGAATCTGGATTTCTCTCCAGCAAATCCATCATACCACTCCATGTTCATGAAAGTGGCACCTTCAGATCTCAAAGTCTCCTTTCAAATACTGCACCTGGTTGCAGGGAAAGCATTTTGTACATGATCCCAAGAACTTTTCTTAGCTCACATGCTTGAGGGTGTAAACTCTGGGTCAAGTTCAGTTCTAACCTGCTCAGTCAGGGAAGATTATTCTTGGGTGCAAGCAACAAATAAACATACATATGAATAAAACCATACATTGTCTATAATAAACCATAAGCTTGCTAAATGACTGGGGGAAGAAATAAGGATTCAGTTGCACAGTAAATGTGCTTTAAAGAGGAATGCTCTAATTTCTATGGCTTTGCTTTCATTCCACTGCAATGCATTACAAGCCAAGGCCATTTCCCCAAGAAACCTTCCAACAGTGGTTTGCTTAAGCAAGATGACTGTTCATAATGATCAACAGCTGCCTCTGTGGTTTTTTGCAGGCTAGTGATTCATGTCTTTTGCCCAGAAATGATCAGTAGAACAAATGTTTGTTAAGATACATTACAGAGGAATAATCCAGACCAAGGAAGAAACCAAGGGGTGATGGGGATGGTGGTGGTGGGAGACAGTTTAATGGAAATACATCTTTTTGTTATCTGATAGCTTGACAATTAATCTAAAGTTACCATGGGTAATAAAAGGGAAAGACCCAGTTTTTTCTCTCTTTTCTTTCTTTAGGTTAGTATTAACATTTAAAGCTTGGGAAAGCTTAATTTTATTTAAGACTTTCTTTTCAACACGCAGGAGATGCTAGTAAACACACATATACACAGAGGCACAATACAGTATACACATTCCAGTTTAGAATTTTTCATTCACTCTCTTTCCTTTCAGTGATGTCAAGCCAGGGGTGTGGAAACACCATATAGAAGTGTTGGGAACTGCATCAGAATAATTTTTCCACCCTCCCTACCTGTAGTAAGGCATGACTGAAAGCATCATTGCAATTGCTCAAAGCAAGGAGAGATAGTTTTACCTTACATTGCTTAAGAATTGTCATTACATTCCTGTTGGTGGTATTTCTGAATTTGCTTTATTGCTGAAGGTAGTGATGTTTTTGTGGTGCTGGTGTTTTTGTTTTCATCACCCTGAAGCTTCCCTGGTTGCCACTTACAGTACTGGTCTGAAAAAGTCCAACAGGTGGTGTTCTCTCCTGAGCATTCCCCTTGGATTCAATTGTGCCATCGGAAACACAAGCATTTGCAGTCTGCTAGAGAGTTAATACACAAGAAAGGCAGGGCATTCGCGTACAGCCCTTGCCACCTTGCCCTTGCTAAATAAGTTCCAGAACACCAATATCCACTCCCTGAAATTCTTCCTCAAAAGAAAGTGGGCAGACCTGTGCTTTTTCAGAATAAGGTTAAATGTTAACTGATGGAAGAAAATGCAGGAGAATGCTTTTACATGGCAGAAGCCAGCAGAGCCATCTGCAGGATCTGATGCTGTCGTCAAAATGATGCCCCAGATGTTATGTTGTCCCAGCCCAAGCTCCGCCCCTTTCATAGAGGTGGAACTCACAACACACATATGAAAAGAGTGGAGATTACATTGGAACAATGCCATGTCAGTTTTGTCCTTTGCCTTCCCTTGACCCTGCTTGCAATGACCTTTTTGTTGTTTATTCGTTTAGTCGCTTCTGACTCTTCGTGACTTCATGGACCAGCCCACGCCAGAGCTTCCTGTCGGTCGTCAACACCCCCAGCTCCCCCAGGGACGAGTCCGTCACCTCTAGAATATCATCCATCCATCTTGCCCTTGGTCGGCCCCTCTTCCTTTTGCCTTCCACTCTCCCTAGCATCAGCATCTTCTCCAGGGTGTCCTGTCTTCTCATGATGTGGCCAAAGTATTTCAGTTTTGCCTTTAATATCATTCCCTCAAGTGAGCAGTCTGGCTTTATTTCCTGGAGGATGGACTGGTTGGATCTTCTTGCAGTCCAAGGCACTCTCAGAATTTTCCTCCAACACCACAGTTCAAAAGCATCGATCTTCCTTCGCTCAGCCTTCCTTATGGTCCAGCTCTCACAGCCATATGTTACTACAGGGAACACCATTGCTTTAACTATGCGGGCCTTTGTTGTCAGTGTGATGTCTCTGCTCTTAACTATTTTATCGAGATTTGTCATTGCTCTTCTTCCAAGGATTAAGCGTCTTCTGATTTCCTGACTGCAGTCAGCATCTGCAGTAATCTTTGCACCTAGGAATACAAAGTCTTTCACTGCTTCTACATTTTCTCCCTCTATTTGCCAGTTATCAATCAAGCTGGTTGCCATAATCTTGGTTTTTTTGAGGTTTAGCTGCAAACCAGCTTTTGCACTTTCTTCTTTCACCTTCATCATAAGGCTCCTCAGTTCCTCTTCACTTTCAGCCATCAAAGTGGTATCATCTGCATATCTGAGATTGTTAATGTTTCTTCCAGAGATTTTAACTCCAGCCTTGGATTCCTCAAGGCCAGCTTGTCGCATGATGTGTTCTGCATACAAGTTGAATAGGTAGGGTGAGAGTATACAGCCCTGCCGTACTCCTTTCCCAATCTTAAACCAGTCTGTTGTTCCGTGGTCTGTTCTTACTGTTGCTACTTGGTCGTTATACAGATTCTTCAGGAGGCATACAAGATGACTTGGTATCCCCATACCACTAAGAACTTGCCACAATTTGTTATGGTCCACACAGTCAAAGGCTTTAGAATAGTCAATAAAACAGAAATAGATGTTTTTCTGAAACTCCCTGGCTTTTTCCATTATCCAGCGGATATTGGCAATTTGGTCTCTAGTTCCTCTGCCTTTTCTAAACCCAGCTTGTACGTCTGGCAATTCTCGCTCCATGAACTGCTGAAGTCTACCTTGCAGGATCTTGAGCATTGCCTTACTGGCATGTGAAAAGAGTGCCACTGTTCGATAGTTTGAACATTCTTTCGTGTTTCCCTTTTTTGGTATGGGGATATAAGTTGATTTTTTCCAGTCTGATGGCCATTCTTGTGTTTTCCAAATTTGCTGGCATATAGAATACCATGACTTTCGCAAGTTATTTGGCTCCCACTGGCCAGTCTGAGTACTTCAGTCTCTGCTCTCCTAGTTTTTCTCTCTTCTTTTGAAAGCTGAGGAATTCCCTGAAGAAAGAAAGAAAGAAAGAAAGAAAGAGGAAGGGGAGGGGGAGGGGGAGGGGGAGGGGGAGAGAAGAGGTATGTTAGGATTAAAATTTGCTCTATTCCTCCCCATAGTTGAAGATTCTCAAGGGACCTTACCCATGTTTTAAAACAGAACACAGGTTAAAAGTAATAAAAGAACACGACAGTGAATGACTAAAACAGTCAATCAGAAACCCACAGCAAAATACTGATGAAAGCTGTTATTAAAGATAGAGACACTGAAAAAAGGGGGGATTTTTTTTTTCCTTTGGCAAACCATAGACCCAAGTCCCCCTTCATGGTAGAGTCATTGGTCCAGGTTATCCATCTAACAATGCCCATGAGAAGAAAGTTTGTTTTTCAAAGAAGGATTAACAATATTGGGTTTCAGTATTGAAACCACCCCCACCACCCCATATATAATTAACATTGGGATTCTAGATGATATCCCTTAATGCTGAATCTGAGTTGTAGAAAGCAACTGAATACTGTACACACTGCACATGGGTTGTTTGGTTTGGCTGCCCATGTCACATAAACTCAGTCAAAATGAGCCATATTTTATTGCAATGTATCAATCCACCTACAGCAGGTCCCATTTATTCTCAAGGCAACAGGCAAATGGCTAGGAAAATATGCAGAACATTTCAACAGAGCCACAAACAAAATCCACCAAGCAATGTTTGGGAAAGGAACATAATGGAACAGTACCTGGATAGGTGAGAAGACAGTACAAGGTGATTGGAGAGTGGTTGGGAAGGATTAGGGAGGATGGGAAATGTCAGAAAAAAGAGAGAATTAAAAAATGGGTGGGGTGCAAATCAGGATCTGAAAGACCAAGAGAAGAAAAGAAGCAGCAGTGGGTGCATAGAGGGGAGACAGAAGGCTGAGAGGAGCTTTTCCCTCCCCTCCCCAGTGTGTGTGAGGTCTAGACCAGTGTTTTTCAAACTTGGCAACTTTAAGATGTATTGACTTCAACTCCCAGAATTCCCCAGCCAGCAGGGGAATTGTCCAGTATTGTAAGGTCCAGTGATGGTTTCCTGAGGAGCAGGTGCACCATTTCCATCTCCAATTGGGAGTTTAAGTCCATACATCTTAAAGTTGCCAAGTTTGAAAAACACTGGTCTAGAGGCTCGACGTTTTTTACTCCTGATTTAGAGCATCACCACTGGCAAGGATCAAGGTAATATTACTTTCCACCCATGCTTCTACACAGAATATTTACTTGCTAAGGCTATTCCAAGTATTGAAGCAAGGAAAGAACACTACACACTAAGGCCGCTTGCTGTGGAAGGAATGCAAGCTTAAATACAGGGTGTTTTTTAGCCCCGATGAGTTACTGCCAGTTTCCCAGGATCAACTTACCCTGTGATTTGTTCTTGTGGCTTTAGCACATTGAATGGCAAAGGGAAGAAGAGGAGGAGGGGAGAAAGTGAAAAGATCCTCTTGCCCTTACAGTTTGGATTTTTGATAGGTATACAGACAAACAAAGGCACTGGAGAAATGAGCAGGTGCAGAGGTCTAATTATGCTCTGTGTGTTGTGTGAGAGAGGCAAACTTTTCAGTTGCTTCCCATGTGGATGCAGAGGTGTTATCTGTCCACATCAGGTGAGAGGGAAGCACAAGGACAAAACATCTGAAGGGTATGGTTGGATGGGAAACTGATGAACAGAGTTAGAGGCTGACTTCAGAACTATGCACAACAGATCTACCACATGAGATTAGACCTTGGGGTTATTTATTTATTTATTAAATGTATATCACCGCCCATCTTCCCCAGTGGGGGACTCTGGGTGGTTTACAATAAAATAACACTAAAAACATAACCACCTAAAATTACCATTAAATTATACATAAAAACAAATGTAAAATCCAAGTGGAGATGGAACACAATCACTAAGAGGTGCTATGGTGCCAGCCATCCCCAGGTGGAGCTATCTCTCTCCCCCTCCCAAGCAAGGCGGCAGAACCAGGTCTTCAGTTTCTTCCAGAAGTCCGAGAGCAAGGAAACCCATCTCAACTCTGGGGGCAAGATGTTCCAAAGGGCGGGCGCCACTGTAGAGAAGGCTTGCCTCCTGGACCCCGCTAGGTGAAATTCCTTTACTGATGTGGTCCGTAGCGTGCCCTCCCTGCCTGACCGGGTGGGACAGGTCAATGTTATGGGGATGAGACGGTCCCTCAGGTACCCTGGTTCCATGCCATGTAGGGCTTTAAAGGTGATAACCAACACCTTGAATTGGACCTGGAAGCAAACTGGTACCCAATGCAGTTCGCGTAACAGTGGTGTCACATGGGCTGATTTTACAGCTCCGATAACTGTCCGTGCAGCTGCATTCTGGACCAGCTGAAGCTTCCAAATGCTCTTCAAGGGTAGCCCCATGTAGAGCGCATTGCAGTAGTCTGTATTTAACAGGGTTGACTGGCAGGAGTAGTCAATGAGACAAAAGGAAGGGCTTGAACACAGCCTACAATTCATGTAGAGAGTCCAGCACACACAATAGCCACAGATTTAGCTGGCTGCAAAAGGAAATTAGAACAATTTCTGGAGAATAAGTGTGTTTACTCTTCATGCTAAACCACTGTTTGTTTAGCCATGTTTTATGGAATGTACACAGCACACAAACTTGGTAGGCGGTTAATATAACTTGATATACCCAAACTAAACAAATCAGATTATAGCTTAACGTGAACCTAGCCAATAAAATGTCATAGGGGCAGCTGATCATATTGGCGATATGCAAGTTCAGGATCTAAGATAATGATTGCTCACATGTTATCTATAATGAATTCTCAGAGGAAACTGGTTGGCCATCATACTTTCATATCTTCTATTACATCTCTTCTGGGTGAGAGTCACAGCTGCAGTACAGTGGAATGAATAAGTCTACAGAATTTGCATTTCACCAAGATGGAACAAATCCATCAGCCCTTCCATGGAACACTTAATAAACCTCCTGGCTTTGTTGCTTTCTGTACAAAAAGGGAGAAGTTGTTGAATTCCTAGAAGACATGGCTCTGTTCAGTGCCATTATTTATTTATTGCACATTTTTTTTGCAACCCACCCCAATCCATACACTCTGGATGGCAGAGTAAAAGACATGCAGTTAAGAGAAATTTTACACACACACACACACACACACACACACACACACACAGATGGCCCTCTGGTGTCCAGAAGCTTTCCATCCTGCTAAAAAGCATAATAGAATAGTATTGTGTTAACAGCTGTAAATGATGACAGAAGGGAAGGAGCTGCGTGAACTTTCAAAGTCCACCAGAGAGAAGTCCTGCCCTCTGGTCTTTGTCTCCTTCCTTTGATGTAGAATGGAGACTCTAAGTAGGGCTTCTTGCAATGTTCTTACAGGATCACAATGAACATAATTATGATGACAATAATGGGATGTGTACATTGTGAATACATCAATAACCATTAATACATTTCCTCAAGATGGTTTGGATGGATAGATAGAGACCAGAGACTTGCACATTTTCTTCCAGGTTTCTTCTATACACTTGACTACTTCCTTATACACATAAATTGCTACCATTCTAGTCATCTTGGTATTCCATCTGGATTGAGACTAGAGCACCAACCACTAAGGGAGGGGTTCTTACCTTGGGTTCCTCTGGCCTCCATGGATAAATTTCATGACCTTGGATGGGAGAAATTTACAACTTTATTTTCACTAACCTCTCACCAATTTAATGGATTTATAAAGCAGCACTTACATTACATCTTTGCTATTTTTTTTAATATTCTGCTAACTGTGTTTGAGCACCATTGGCTTCCTTTGTAATACAGTCTATATCTATTTTGTATTTTATTTTATGCAATTAAATACATTTTTATGAGATGGTTCCCTAGGTTTCATCAGACTCTCCAAGGGGACCCTGGCACAAAAAGCTTATGAACCCCTGCTTTAAGGGTAGCGTGTTTCACATAATGATCAGTATTCGAAGAGAGACTATAGATGCTGAGCTTAACAGCAGGTGAATAGAAGTTATCTGAATATTAAATAAAATCCAACTGATTTCCTGGCTCCCCCTCCCACTGAACGCATACACAAAGAAATGCTTTCAGAGTAATTAGTACAAAAGATTATAGATACTGTATAGTGATGCCATAAGCACATCCACTCTGAAGTATAAGTTCCAATGGGTTCAAAGAGATTTACACCCACATATGCTTAGAACTGCAACCCATGTTTTCCTGTCTTGCAAATTTTCTTGCAACTGCATTCAGATTCCTCACCGATGCTGTTATTCAATAGGGTAATCAAGACAATCTGGAATTAATTTGCAATCTTTCATGTATACCTGTCTTTTTAATGATTGTGATGGAATTTTTACCCGAATCAGTGTCTCTTTCTTGGAAGATGTCAAATACCTGATTTTGGGGGGGTAGTGGGATAAAGAGAGAGAGGCACTAGCAGGGTAGTGTGATACAAATAAAACAAGTAATAAATAGTGTTGAACATTGAGGCATGTGAGTGTTTCTGAGAGTGGGAATCTGACCTGAGCAATGAATAAAAGGAGGTTTCATAACTTATAACACAAGGAGATTTATTAAGGAAAACACATGTATAGAGACAGGCAAAGCCCAGCACCTTGCTAGCAATATGCTTTCAGAGGGAGAGTTAGAAAGCATGTTCTCTGTGCTCATGTGCCAGGGAACAAAGGAAGAAGGAAGTAACAGATTAGCGTTTTCAACAGTTAGGATGTCATATGTTGAGATATTTTGATTTGGGCTGCAAAATTCAGAATGACAATCATTTGCTATTGTATTATAACCATAATTCCATCACTTGGTAGTCTGTAAACAGGATAAGGTGCAGTTTTGTCATTTCCAGAAATCATCATCATACCCCTGGATCAAATTTCTTTGGATAGTCAACTAATTGGGGAAGGAGTTAAGATAAGTGTTATCCCTAATCATATGATTTGTAATATTGATAGGACTTGAGAGAAAATATGAAAAAGTATGTTCTGAGAAGAAGGGATTCACCCACTGTTACTAAGTTTCAGATTAAAATACATTTACCTTCAACTTTATAATATCCATTTTTAATGTCTGAGAAGGAAAGGTAGCTAAAATATTAATTCTTAAATAATTAACTGCAGAAAGACTTTGTGTGTGTGTGTGTGTGTGTGTGTGTGTGAACTATCCCAAAATATAATTTAAAAACAAGAAAGGAATGAGGTGCCTGAATGTTAATTGTGTAAATTAGTTTATGTAACATTCTGCATGCATATTTGTACTGAGCATTCACTCTGTTTTTTGACATTCAAAGCAATTCAAGGCACTTTTTTCTTACTTTTTTTAATCTAGAAAACTAATGAAAATAAGTCCTTGACAAAAAGGATGGCCTACACTGGAAAATAAATGTTTGCTAAAGGATTTTTCTGTATTCTCTTACAGCATTAATAATATTTTCTTCCTCCAAGTTTTTCTTACATCTTCAAAGAGATTAATTTTCCTGGGAAGAACAAACATATGCAAATTTAAAATGGATAGGTGTTACACTCCTTTTATCCTTCCTTTTCCCACCACAAAGAAACATGCCAGATAATTCCACACTATGCCTGTTGTGTGTGTTTGTGTATTTGCTGTTTGTCTATCTAACAGTCTGATGCTTCAGAGGCCAGAGGTACTCAATCTCAGCATCTGAAACCACAATTGGTTCCCAGAAACCTTGGAAGCAATCCTAGGAGACCTCCAAGAACTGTTGGTAAATTATCATTTTTAAGTAGAAGGAAATTATTCAATGTATGATGAGAGAGCATCTATTTTAACTGATTTCAATTATAATTTTACTTTATTTATTTGATTTATACCCTACCTTTATTTTGTGCAACTCAAGGCAGCCTATATAATGCCCCCACCTCCTATTTTCCTCATAACAACACTCCTGTGAGGTGGGTTGTGCTGACCGAATGACTGGCCCAAAGTCACCCAGGACTCCAGTTTCTAGTCTAGCACCTTAATAACTATACCAAACTGGCTCTTATGCATGTAAATGAAACAAAATTAAAATTTATTTTTGTCTTGCATCTACAGTATCTGTTGGCCTTGGCATGCCACTCAAAGGTTGTGTGCAGCCCTCATCCTGGAAAAGGTCATGCACCCTCAAATATTAACTTTTAGCCATACATGGCCTTCAAATTGCCTTTATATTTTTGCAATCCCCAAAACATTTCATTGAATGTGTGTGTGTGTTTCCTGATATTGGCAAGTTATTTTAATGTTTTAATCCATAGGATTGGCTTAATATGTTGACATTACCTTCATAATAACTGCTGGGAAAGAAATTGTTTAAATCCTGGAAAATCCAGTTCTACTTATTCTATAGTTTTGACCTACCCCCTTCTGTGATGTGATCTAGATCAAAGGAGAGCATTCCTAAAGGAGAGGGTTACTTCTTGTGCCTTTCAAATAGCTGTTATTTGCCATGCCTTATGTTAGTCATTAATTTATTTGACTTATATCCCAAGTTCATAATTTTTAAGATTTTATATGTGTGTATGTGTGCCTCTAAATGCTGAGGAGTGGGGGGGGACCACATTTGAAGGCAGATCCACACTGTTTATGTTGGTTTTGAAAAGCAGAATTTTGCAGTGGTATCTTTTAATTACATTAATTTGAGCCTCTATATATCCCACTGAGATAAGTATCGTCAAACAGCTGAAGTTTGAAAAGTTGATTTAAAAAAAAAACCCAGTTGATTAACTAGATGAAGTAGCCAATTAGCACATCAATTAATTAACCAATTAAAATTATTACAGCCATCTCAGCAATAATATGATGAGAGGATTTAATTAAAAGAACAACCTCCCTTGACTGAATAAGGCAGATAAATTGTTTATTTTGGAGAAGGGAGAGGATTATCCCAAGTGTGTTGTTTGAATCAGAGACTATACACAGATGAAACAAGCAGTGTCCTCAACAAGTGAACAACACTAACGATACAACTTTGCTAAAATTTGGATTCTATATCTATATTTTAATGCCTTGATTATGTCCCTCCACAGCTCTGGAAGTTAGCAAGAAATTTCAGTGTAGGCTTCTGGTTTGCTTTGGCTGTCAATTATTATTGGAAATTTTCCAG
The DNA here is from genome assembly GCF_035149785.1 of Candoia aspera. Taxonomy (NCBI): domain Eukaryota; kingdom Metazoa; phylum Chordata; class Lepidosauria; order Squamata; family Candoiidae; genus Candoia; species Candoia aspera. The sequence goes on along the minus strand of NC_086163.1, from coordinate 14,881,521 downwards.
CTGGAAAACATGTAATTTTCCATTTTGGGGGCATTTCTGGGCCATGCAGTATAAATCCCTAGAGAACACTGGTGGCATGGGTTGTTTTTTTTTTTTTTTTTATGCTACTGCTAAATCATCCTGATTGTTCAGTTGGTAGATTCATGGACTCAGCATTTCTCTTATTTTGTATTATTAAAATTGATTGCTGTTTTTGTTTTTTGGGGGGAAATAAGCTCAAGGATCAATGAAACAGATGCTGAAGAGATACAGGCCCACTCACTCACCTATCCAGAAGGCAACACCATGCTTCTAAGATTTCTGATCAGATAATAATCTCCCTCTAGTTTGTGGGGGTGAATGATGGTCAGACAGCCTGAATTTTATTAACCAAAATAGGGGCACAAGCTAAGTACATCCTCCAGGGTCAGTGAACAAATACAAAGAAGATTAGTGGAAGAAAAGATTGTGACCAGAGGGGTAACGTCCCACCGGGGGAGGGGGGTAATCTAGCAGAAACGTATTAAAGCTTGTAAATTAGCCATTGTGGAATGTCATATTATACCTAGTTTTGACTGCTTATGGGGGGTTTGATCTTTTGCGAATGAGAGAACAATTACGTTGGTGATCATTAACTGTCAGCTCATAGTGACACAGAGATAGTAACACAACCATTGGAATGGTCAGAAACTCCCATTCTTGCTGGATGCTGTGATGATGTTAACCAGAGAAACCAGGAGGTGTTTTAGTCTTTGGTTACTTGAAGGATTCGGATCAGAGAAGAAAAGCAATGGATCAGAACAGTATCTAACCCGGAACCTTTTTCTTTTTCTTTGCTTGTAACACGATGCTTTAAACAGAGTTTCCTTGTTTTGCCACAGAAAAAATCTCTCTATTCCTTCCATAAGTGTAGCAAAGACACACAGTGGCATCAAGTTTTATTTAAGACTCTCTTCTGGCAAAGGAAAATCATAAAACTTATGTGACAGAACATTTTTTTCTGATCCAAAATAAACTTTTATTGCAAACTGATTCCAAGATGTGATATAAACAGTTTAGATATCAGCATCCTTCTAAGGTGGACAGTGGTCCATTTGACAAAGATCAGCCTTGCTGGTCCAAGGATACACCTCTAGATGAATGCATGCTTTTTTTTGAAAGGCTGTATCTACTCCAAGTCCAGCTTGAAGAAAAACAGTTATAGCAAAAAAAAAAGGGTCCAAGGATCTTGAAATTGCCAACCAGTTCATGATCGTATCCACAAACCATCTAATGCTACCCTTCCCAACAGGAAATATATATTGCATTCCTATTTAAATCAAATCCTGATTTATTGACTTATGTATTTAGAAATGTTAAATTTGGTTCTAGAAAGTATACCTATACAGTCAGTATGTGCAAAGATCATCCATATTCATGCTTTCCTTTGTCTTCCTTTTAGTAATGCCTGCCTGCCTGCCTGCCTGCCTGCCTGCCTGCCTGCCTGCCTGCCTGCCTGCCTTCCCAATGGCTTACATCCTACTGTGCCAAATTGTTAATGTCAGACATGATGGTTCCCCTATTAATACCATGCTTGCTAAACTGACATTGTTCAGTTGATGGAGGGAAGTATGCTCAAGAGCAAAGAGATACTGCATGCCAAGGGTAGGCATTTTTGACAATTGCCCACCAATATTGCATGCTGATATCTGTTATGGACAGCACTAATATTGTGTTGATAGGTTTTAACCCAAAGCAGGTGGTAGAACCATGTTGACCTTGACTGATCTTTAAGAAACCTAAGCAGGGCCAGCTGGCTAATCCTTTGATGGGAGGCTACCAGGGAATCCCAGGGTTATAAATTGGACTGTGTAGCTGAAAAAGCAACTCAGTTCCAAAATATGTAGATGTGTCCATGTGGTCACCAAGGGGTGAGTTTAAGTCAAGATAGTCTTTGTACCTTTAGACTTACTTTTCATAGTTGTGTAAGTCGGTGTGTACATTGAAAATGATTCAGAAGAGATATTTCAGTACATATGGGAGGTGCTCTGAAACACCTCTTCCACATCATTGTGGGGGTCACTCATAGTCAATCTGTTTGTTGAAGAGTCAGCATATGTGTAACTTGTATACTGTATGTACAGAGTCAGTTTATATTTGTAAGCCAAGAAGCTGTACATATAATTCTGAGCCTGGCTCATAGATTTCAAGCCATTTTTCTAGGTGCTTCTGCCACATCCAATATATCTTCAAGAAAGGAGGCCAATTTTAAGACCACATACAAGGTTCACTTTTGTCTTGAGGAGCTCTTTGTGAAGTATAAGAACCAGTATTTCTCCACTGAATCAAGAAAATCCTTCAAGTTAAGTCCCACTGTGCCAAATTGTTGATGTCAGACATGATGGTTCCCCTATTAATATCATGCTTGCTAAACTGACATTGTTCAGTTGATAGAGGGAAGCATGCTCAAATGCTTGGCATTTTTCTTAAGGGAAAATCCTGAACATAGCATCGAACCTCTCAATTGGGTGAAAAACCTATTCATATAAAGTAACAGTCCTTTCTCAGAAGTACCTTGACTCCTAGTAGCTCACAATATCACCATTCTTTCTTAGCTCACAAGCATGCCCTTTTCCTAAAAGCAAAACCACAATGTTAGATTTCCCAAATTTCCTGCCACCCAGCTATTTTGTGTGTGTGTATGTGTGTGTGTGTATGAATCAACAGCTTTGTTAAATGGAAGCCTCCCTCACATTCCATCTTTTCATAATATCACTAAAGCCATAAAATCAATTTCCGAGCAGAAGACATGACAGCAAACTATAAGTACACAAAAACGACTTTAAATACCAGCCATCATTTGTCCTCACCGCTTCAGTGTAGCCCCCTAGTTCAGAACTACTCAACTGCTGTGCACAGCTTGCTGTAGGCGAAGATCCATTTTAGAGTGGACTTGAAATATAAATGACAGCTCACACTACACATGAACACAGACAACTGTATAAAATATTTAAATAAAGACAGAAAAGAACAGAGGAAACCAACAGTGCCTTTGGCAGACTCAGCCATGGGGAATACAGCAGCTTGAGATTCATTGCAAATTTCATCTTTAATGTTATTTTTAGTTCAATATTTTGTAGTCCTCTGAAGTAAACCTTTGTGTGCTGTCTCACTTCTGGTGGGTTCTCCCCCCTCTCTTTCTACAATGATCTCTTTTTGTTTTTACAAAAACCTAATATTTTTTCAATAATATTGATTATGAAGGGGGTTTTGTTATAGGCTATAGTCTTTTTTCTTTTGCGCTCTTTTTTAAAATGCCACTGATCTTCAGTAGTTGAATAAATAGAAACAGACCCACAACCTAGACCCTGCCTCCTTGCTGTTTTGCCTCTCAAAGTTAATCTTTATATTCTCCTTCAAGTTCACATCTTTCTGCATTTGATCTCTGGCTGTTTTTGTTCCTTCTCAATTAAAAGACTAATCATAAGGGCCCAACATTAAAAAAACTAGATTTGAATGCCAGGAAAGATGGAAATACTAATTTTGCATGTCATCATCTGTTGATGTTTTCATTCCAGAAATAAAAATATATCGGGATGTTGGAAGGAAAGAAAAGGCCAAAGTTTGTGGATGGGCATGAATAGATTTCCTCTTCCACGCTCAAGGGCTGAGTGATCACTGGATTAGGAACCAGTAAAATAACATTGTTCTTGGCTAGGACTATCATTTGGCTTAATGATTATAGGGATGTTTTTGTAACTCTTTCCAGCAGTTTTAGGATGAAGGCTAAAGGCTTGCTTGAAAGCTTAAATCACACTTAATTGACATGCAGTTCCAATTCTCTTTCACTATCGGCCATCCTTAGTGTTAATCATAATTAGTTCAGATTGGTGCCCATCCTTGTATTTTGTTAAGAAGTATAAGACAATGTAGGTAACTCTTTGGTCTGTGGATTACACTACTGATATATAAAAGATCACAATCACACACATGTGCTCACACCAAAGACCACACTGTCACAATCCATTTTTTTGTTAACAGCAAAACTACAGTAGCTTTTCCAATGGGAAAAAAAAACCTGGATATTTAGCATTTGAGCCAGAAACTACAGTATTTTATGAACATTATGGCAGAGATGGGACAACTGGAACCTACAGTAAACAAATGTGTCTATCAACATATAAACAAACATAGTTTATTAAAGGTGCCTGAAGGAAGAATAGGAAACCATTCTAAACTCTAGCCTCATTCCCCCCTTAATAACCATATTTTTTTTCATATCTAACACCTCTTTCACTTTCAGACTTCCTCTTTTAAATTAATTATGAAGACATTTTAAAAATTACATCAATGGTTCTGCGTAAACCAGAGAAATTTGAAGAATCCTGGATCGCAGAAGTAATATGGGACTTCTTTATTTAATCCTTCTTAGAGTGCAGGTATGGCAGATACTGTTGAAGGAAATGCATGTTTGAGTCTGAATTTGCAAATAATAAAAAATTAAATCAAATTTAAATTAAGCCTGTGAAAGAACACAATAAGTGAAATCTGTATAAAACAGAAATTTGTCTACCCCTTTCCTTAAAGAAAACAGATTAACTCCTATGCTACACTTCTGTATGAATACTCCTATGATGGGACTTCCAGTATTGTTTTCAGTATAACCATAAATGACAAATATACTTGTTTTAACCTTCAAAAAAAATCATTTTAATCATTTTGTAAATTAGTTCCTTTTCTCAAATTGCTTGCATGTGATTTTCATGCTGTGTTACCATAAGAAACTGTTCTAAGTCCTCCTTAGAGCCATGTGGCTGGCAGGATATCAAATGCAAAAATGTATAAGCAATTAATTCAAAGCTCTCTGAATCCAAAGATCTCTCAGATAAATATTTCCATAGTCAAGACATATGTGTCCGATAGTAGTTTATTTTCAAGATTAACAAGCCACACATAATATACACGCAAACAAGCAAGCAGCCCAAACCACCAAAGGATTAATAATCACCAGCCTCACCCCACCTGACCCCACCCAATCCAGTTCAGTCATCCTTGGTTCCTGGTGCAATGGGTGGAGTTCAGAGAATGACCCCTCCCCCTTTGATTTTGCAATCCTACAGCAACTGACAAAACTTTCTATCAGGAAAGAGAGAAACAGCTGAAATCATTCTGGAGTTTCAAACAGTACCAACTATTAATGGCCTTTTGAAATTTTCCATTAGATTTGTGGAGAGACAGTGGATGTATAGCTTTACCAAACTTCTTCAGAGGAAGGAGTTCTCCAACAAACTCTAAAGGGCAGGTAAAGGTAAAGGTAAAGGTAAAGGTTTCCCTTGACATTAAGTCCAGTCATGTCCGACTTTAGGGGGCAGTGCTCATCTCCGTTTCAAAGCCGAAGAGCTGGCGTTGGTCCATAGACACTTCCATGGTCATGTGGCGTTCCATGACTACATGGAACACCGTTACCTGCTGGCCAAAGCGGTACCTATTAATCTACTCACATTTGCATGTTTTCAAACTGCTAGGTTGGCAGGAGCTGGGACTAGCAATGGGAACTCACCCCGTCACACGAATTCGAACTGCCGACCTTCCAATTGGCAAGCTCAGCAACTCAGCGGTTTGACCCACAGCGCCACCGCATCCCTGACCCCTAAAGGGCAGGCCTTCCTGTTATTAAGGACAGTGCAACCACTGCTGAAAAAACTCCATGGGAGAAATTCCTTCCATTGAGATTCACTTGAAGAATGGCAATCCAGGGAGACTGAAGACCACTGGAGAGAGGATAGAACAATGAAAGGCAGCACATTCACACACAACTTATCACTTGGCCACCTTATTGCTAAATACATGCAAGAATACTACTTGTAAGAAATAAGTGGGAAATTATGAGAACACCATTGATGAGCAAAGAATAGCAAGAAGTAGTTCTTTAAATTTGTTTTCCTTTGAAATAATTTGTAAAGCCAATTCTTTTTCATCAAGTTGAATGAGAAGCAATCATTTTAAAACTAGAAATGGTCCTGGCATTGGTTTCAAAGCTCAATTTCAATTTCGTAAATATTTTCCTTCTTCAGACTTGTATTTTTCAGATGTTCTAGAAAGCCACATCTAGAATTTCCATTATAGGAAGGGCTCAGTTGATGAAGAATGACCCCTTCCATACTATATAGCCACTTGCATCTTCATTCACTGTTTTTGTCACTTCCTCCATACAGTCTCAGAATCCCAGAAGCCCTTTCTGCACTGAGAGACTTCTAGGTACCCGCTTACTACACAGTACCACAGACCCCGTTTTGTGAGTTTCCTGAAGAATCAGACTTTCTTGTATTCTTGGCAACCAATGATAGTTGAGTTGGGTTAGACTACCTGAACCAAAAGGTTGGTTGTTATGTTCTTATATATGCAAGGTGTGTAAATGCGACGAGACAAAATAAGTCACATCAACAGTCTGCCATCATAAACGAATGCCATCTCAGCTACACAGGTTATGGAACTGTGGGAAGTCTGCCAGGATGAGAGTCCATAAAACATAGGAAGTGACATCTACAAATAAAATTTCTGTTCATAAAAGCTTCCCCATTACAAAAACTAGCTTCTATCTCCATCTATGCTCTTTCCCGTCTAAACCCTGACTTCCTTTTTTACTTACAATGTCCAGAACTTCATTTCAATCCTTCCTGTATTTTTATAGCAATCTTATTACTTTCCAATACAATTAATTTAATGGTAGGGGAGGCAGCACAACCCAATCCATATGAGCCCATGCTATTTCTACCACCACCGTTAAATAAAATAATAAAGATATCAGCCTATCTGTAATCTGTGTCACATCTGCATTCAATTACCACCCCAGTTTTACATTTCCCTACAGGTTCTTAATCTGCACAGATCTGTATAAAAGGTTGCATTTTAGACATATATTCTCTTAAAATACATATATCTAAATTGCATCTTCTCCACCAATACGGATTTTGATCCACTTTCTTTGAAGCAGTAACAGCCTAAATAATGGCTAAATAAATGGCTACATTCAGGTCCATACAGTAGGGATTAGAAGGAGCAGACTGGTCCAGTTGTTCCTTGGATTCCTGGATTGACTGGATTTCTCAAGTACTCCTAAAAAAAAATTGGCTTTCAATTGCTTTCTTCCTCTTGCTTAACTGAGGTATGTTAAATAAACCATGATAAGCTGAGCTTGTATTAAATGCTAAGTAATTAACCTTGGCAAACAACAAGGGAGTAGGGAAGGGGTCAGAAGGTCACCCTTTTTTTAAAAGTCTTGGGCCACAGGAGACATACTGTATATGATGTCATTACAGGGAGTTAGGGCTGAACTTTATGGGATCATTTGGGGGAAGTAGGAGAGGATTCTGATTGGCTTAAAGCATCCCTTTTGTTGCTTCTTATTTCAAAGTGCTATGGATGTAACTGGAGGAGCAAGTTTGGTGTAGTGGTTAAGGCACCAGGTTAGAAACTGGGAGTCCGTGAATTCCAGTCCTGCCTTAGGCACAAAGCCAGGCAGGTGATCTTCGGCCAGTCCCTCTCTCAGCCCTAGGAAGATGGCAATGGCAAACCAGTTCCGAAAAAACTTGCCAAGAAAACTGCAGAGATTTGTCCTGGTAGTCACCAGGAGTCAACACTGACTTGAAGGCACAAAAAAATCAGTTGATGTGATTGATGACTTGGTCCTAGGCCAGGCCTAGAATCCCCAACCAGGGTCTCTTCAATTGCTGGCTGTAGGAATAAGTGAAGTTCAAGATATCTCGGAAAGCACCTGATTGAACAGAATGAGCAAGGGTAGAAATTGAGAGCTATAAGAAACTATAAGTCGGTATTCTGTTCCAGAAAAAACTATCCTGTGGGCCATCCAAATATCAGGGGATTCATGCCACATATTCTTTTTATTCCATAGGAAGACTCTTGTTTATGAAACATTCAAGTTCAGTTATGCTATACTATGAAAAAGGAAAAAAATAGGTGCCTTGTAATTCAGGCTTGATTAGCAGGTCTCCAATTTTGATTAGCAAATTGCGTGAGTAATCAAGGTTAATTCTCATTGCTAAGCTTTTCTGTCCCCATCCCTCACCCCCCTTTTCTTCATTTTTGTTTCTCCAAGAGAAATGTCTCCCTCCTAGCAGGATAAAAAATATGGTGACAAAAGATCACAAGATGTTTCTCAAACAGAACCAAAAATTAATGGTGGTCTAGGTGGTAGTCCTATATTAAATTGCCTTTTTATATATATTGAAGTGAATTTCCTTGGGAGTGAATTTCCTTGTGTCTGTCTAACTATTTATCTTCTCCATGGGTAGGAAGTGAACTTCTCTTACTTTTGACATAACTTAAATATAGTGTCCACTCATTCTTTGTACGATCCTTTCTCCATCCATCTACAGCCTCTCTGGCTTCCCATAATTCAATAAAATTCCAAGGAAGATATTATGAGATAATCCCTGACATGCTCTCTTCTTCCCCAGGTCAAAAAAACGGGTTCTCTGCACAGTCATTAAGAGATACCTGTATTAGTGGAGGGTGATTAAGAAACACATTAAAGAAAATACCCTTTCACAACATCACAACAATTAAGCCAATTAGCTAGCACCAGCCTTATTCTTTGTCTGAGAAGGAAGCAGAAAAAGAGAATCTCCTAATTCAAGGAAGAAAACTTCCAAAAAACTGGATGACAAATTTTAGCACAGCATTATAAAGAAAAGAGAGCCAGTTTGGGGTACTGGTTAAGGCATTGGGCTAGAGACTGGGAGACTAGTGAGTTCCAGTCCTTCTTTAGGCATGATGCCAGCTGGTTGACCTTGGGCCAGTCCCCCTCTCTCAGCCCAAAGGTGAATGTGGTTTAATGGAAAAGGCGTTGGACTAGAAACCAGGAAACCAAGAGTTCTAGCCCTGCCTTAGGGGCAAAGCCAGCTGGGTGACCTTGGGCCAGTCACTCTCTCTCAGCCCTAGGAAGGAGGAAATGGCAAACCACTTCTGAAAAACCTGCCAAGAAAATTACAGGGACTTGTTCAAGCAGTCACCAGGAGTCAACAATGATTTGAAGGTGCACACACACTTGCACACCCACACCCACACATACTCATACACAGAAATTAGAAAGAAGGGGTGATTTAAGCAACCACTTGCCTGCTCATTCTGAGGATGAAATAAGATAAGATTTTGTTACCCAATAATGACACAAAGTGAGACAAAGACCAGGCCCAGCAAAGAGGGCCACTCTACCTTTTAAAAAAGCTCATCACAGCAAAATAGGGTAACTGTATGGCTTTAATTGTTCAGAATTAAATTGTTCAGACTTCTCCACCAAGGGAGTTGCAAATGCACAAGCCTTCTCATAATGTTGCAATATAAACCTCCATTTAGGCTTGATGGGTCCCCCTTTCAATGAATTTTTATTTTCCAGGTACTTTTGTAATGCAATCTTTTATGAGTGGTGTGAATAAGAGGCTGCTAAGATATTAAGCCATGCAAAACAGCAGAGCTAAAATAGTAATTTGTGATAAAAGGGGGTGGGAAGGGAAAAAAAAGATGGGAATTGGTGAATGTGTTCAGGTTCCAAGTTTTCTTGGCTTTTAATTCACTCAACCTTGGCTGACAATGAGCAGCATCTGTCTTGTTCCTATTTCCTCTCCTCAGGTTGTCTATGAGCAATATACTGTATGTTGATTAGAAGTCTTTAGAAGGCACCATTAAAATTTGCCTTCTCCAGAACTTTCTGAAGAGTTACAAACAGTGGACCAAGTGGTACAGTGGCACTTCTGAAACCACCTCATAAATTTTGGGATTGTATAAGGAAAGAGGAGGTGAAACCTAATTTGGTGTGTGAGTACAACTCTATGCATGGAGTTCAGATATACAGTATGTATTAATATAAAGCTTATCAAATATGTTTTCATGTTTCATAGATAACATAACGTTACAACATTTAAAATGTTGGTCCATACATATAACACTCCAAGTTATTCCTCCATTGTGACTGTCTGCACCATTTGCATATTTGAATTTGCTCCATGCAATACGTGTTCTTTCTTATGCTTGTGATATTTGTCTTCCAGCATCCGAGAGAGAGAGAGAGTGTGCTTAAATTCTAAGCTTTAATTTATTTTGCATTGAAAAGCTGTTACCGTACATGTCATAGCAAGACTTTAAAATCAGGTCAGATGAACAGAGCATTTCAGTGTCATTTTTGCATTAGGGATTGTGGTTGATGTCATTTTCACAAAACAAAATTATAACCAAAATGGATACTTCAGGTCAAAGGACCACAAAGAGTATATAGATACATTTCCATCAATAAATCTGCCCTCTTCCTGCCACAGTGCAGGCCCACAACCCTTAATGATTGACATTTTTACCACTAAATTATACAATGTCTGCTTCAAGAAGGAATGTCTCCATTACAGAATTAGCTAACCATCAACATAACATAAAATAACTCAAACATGGTGTCATTTAACAAAGATATTGATTTGTACAGACTTACTGGATTAAATCTTGGTTTCCCATAAAAGAAGTAGCTATTATATCTTTCAGTAGACAGAAAACTGCAGTCTGTAGAACTATATACTTGACATGGGAGTGGATTTTCAGATGAACAGAAGGAAAGAAGGAAGGGATGGAATGATTTTTCCATACAGTAAGAGAGTCAATTGTGATGAGAAGTTAAGAGGTTGTTTTCCATCTTCCACGTTCAATATGGTCACAAAAGAGGCACTGTATTAATAAAACCATATTCCTCTAGGGAGCTACTATGAAATAAGCCCCGTTACCTTTTACATAGATCAGATGTAAGACATGTGGTCCTTTATTTAGAAAGATCTCATGATGTAGCAGATGAGTGGAATGATCTTGCCTGGAATCTTGGAGATCCTGATAGACAGAGTAGAGCACTCTCTAACCCAGAGTTTCTCAACCCTGGCAACTTTAAGCTGTATGGACTTCAACTCCCAGAATTCCCCAGCCAGCATGGAGTTGAAGTCCATACAGCTTAAAGTTGCCAAGGTTGAGAAACACTGCTCTAACCAAAGAAATAAGTGCTTAAATACTCTAAGTATTTTCTGTACTAGAGATAGAAACATCTCTGTTTATTCATACTTCTTAAGTTATCTTGCCGGTGTTAGGAAGCATTGGAGCTCAGCTCCTCCTTTTACTAACAGTGACTACATGAGAATCCCAGATCATTGAAACTAACAATATCTTTCGGTTTACCCGGTATGCTTAATCCAGTCAACCACTGATCCGGCTACAGCTCCTTACAAGTGGAAGCACACAGTCACACTTACTGTAATTGTCACTTGCTTAAAATAATGACTTTATCCACTGCCCCTAGTTCTGGTAGGTGGGTATTGGCAAGGCTTCACTACATCAATAGTCCCTTTCCCATTGCTCAAGCCTGGGCATGGCATCCAATCAGTTTGGAAGGCACTGGAGCTATATTCTATGTTGCCAAACCTTGGCAGTAAATTCTATAATGGCTACCTCGAATTTTTCAACTGCTCTACATCTTAATCTCTTTTCCTTCAAGGATAAATTGGGAGTGGCTTGGAGACTACTGCATGACTGATACAGTTTTGGGGTCTACACAATGGGTTGACCAGTGGAGGATGGTTGCCCACCACCATTTGCAGTCAGAACTGCTCCTCTCCTACCCCAGGACTAATGGGCACATGAAACACACCATTACTATCACTGAGCCAGTTAAGCATTTTGTGAAAATCAGGCCTGCCCTGACAGTATCATTTAACTGAAATAATATTCTTATGGAGGAGAGATTCACCACATGCTTTTCCTGTGTATTCTGGCCTCCTAGTATAACATCAGCATCTCTGAAAGGAACAACAATTAAGGTAGGAACAACAATGCTGCTTGAAATGGGTAAACTCTACTCATCTCAATCTGGTACAGCCTCAAAATTGAAAAGCTTTTCCAGAGAATTTTCAGATAAAGTTTGTTTGTTCCCCATCAGTTCTGGTGCCTTTAGGGTTTTTTTTTTTTAACATTACGTTGTCCAATAGCAATGTATTTCCATGTTATTTTTCAGTAAGTTCTATTTAGTCAATTTTTTCTCTTTTTTTTCCAATTCTAATTTTCCAGAGACATTGAATAAGGTCAAATTTTGATTCTATTTTGAATTTAAAAAAACAACTCATTACCTGGTATATGAAAGTCTTATTCTGAAGCCACCTAGACCTTTACAGGAATGTAAAATATATTTGAGCATTAAGTGCTGGATAAATTTGTATTCTGAAGCAAATAATTATTAGGCCAATGCAAAGTTCCATTCAGTTATTCTACTCAAAGACAACTCAACTAAATTTCTTTTGTGCATCTTAAAAAAAAAGAAAGAAAAAGAAAATCAATCACCTTCCTAAATCAGAGTGACCTGATTCAGTGATTTGATTCATAGCATCAAACTGAATAGATCTGAAGCTCATTTGTACATCATGAATAGTGGGACTTTGGGTGGCATCACTAGATAACATCACAGTAATGTAAAAAATATTTTTTCCCTCTTAACTGCTAAAAAGTGTGCATTCTCCAGATACACGCCTTATCATCTTTTACAAAGTTCCGTAGAGAAAAGATGCTGTATTTTACTCATGGGAAAATATACAGACTTTTTGATTTACTCATGCCTTGTTTGCAGCTCAACCAAAATGTGTAAGACGTAAATCTGTAAAAGAACTAGCAGTCATTTTCTTCTGCTAATTTTCGATCAGAACAAGCTGCTAGCAGACTATTGGCAATGGTCTACAACATTTTGGCCGCTATCCCAAATCTGCTCCTATAGGACATAGTGACATACTTCTTTTTCATCCCTATGTTAATCAGGTTTTGTTTTGGTTTTTTTGTAAAGACAGATAGAAAATTCCTTATATATACTGTAGGTATCTGTTGCGAACAAGTTCATAGGATTTTGACCTTCACGATCCAGGGAAAAAAGGCTGATGAAGAAAAATTTGAAAGCATTCTTCAGAATTATTCAAAAGGTGTCTATCTTTTCAGCCTTTTGCTTGGTTATTTGCTTGTTTATTCTCATTTTTTGGCTTGGCATATCATAATTTTCTCATTTCAGGCTTTCCCTTCACTTGAAGATAAAAGACTCTATCGGCAGGATTCATGAATGAGGGATATTATTTATCAACACAGGATCTTTTGGAACATTTCCGCCCCCCCTCCCTGTGATTCATGAACTACTTTCCTAAATCCCCAAAAGCACTTCATAAATCGTTCAGCACCAGCAGAAATTAATAATGAGTCCATTTACATAAAAAGAACTCATCCTGACAATTGCTGATAATACTTGAAACTAGCATCCTGTCAGCGTGCACAAATTATGCTGGTGGTACAGGAATGGGAGCCTTATTGTATATAAGTGAATTTGAATATTTAACTCTTTTTCTGTTCTCTTGTGCACAATTTTTTTTTAAAAAACCCTCTAGTTAATTGGGCTTTATAACAATATTAATAAACTGAAAGGAACCCAGGGACTGGTAATATTTGTGATGTCAGGGGCTTGGAAAAGAAATTCAAATGCCATCAAATGCCACGGTGCACCTATGCCTACAAAGATCAGAATTGTGCAAGCCATGGTATTCCCTGTGACGCTCTATGGAAGTGCAAGTTGGTCTTTGAAGAAGCAAGATAGGAAGAGTACAGACACTTCTGAACTTTGGGATTGGAGAAGACTTCTGAGAATACTGTGGACAACCAAGAAAACAAATCAACCCAGAGGATCATCAAACAAATTGACCCAGCGTTCTCACTCAAGGCACAAATGACCAGGCTCAAATTATCCTACTTCAGACACATTACACAAAGATCCAGCTCTCTGGAGAAGGATCCAGTGCTGGGAAAGGTGGAAGGAAAGAGGAGAAGAGGAGGACAAGCAGCAAGGTGGAGGGACTCAGTTACAATAGCAATGGGTGCACTGTTGGAAGACATGAGGGAACAAGTTGGGGATAGATCTTTGTGGAGAAAATCTATGTGGTCACTCACAGTTAACAATGACTTGATGGCACATAATAAATCAAATAGTCAGAGGCTGCAATTCAGTTTCCCAATTTTCCAGCAGCTCATCAGGTGATGAGGTGATATTATTGGCTCAAGTTTTGTTTTAAGTTTTTTTTTCAGGTGATTGGAGGGAATTGAGTCAGAATGAGAGTGGGAACATTTTAATCACACAACATTTTCATGGCCTTCTTTTCTCTCTAGAACCACCTGTAACTTCTTTAAATCGACTTTCTTTATGAGATGCAGAGTTTGTCTTATTTCTTTAATTTGTATTGCATATGCTGGTTTCTTCTAATCTGCCTAATGTTGACAGAGTGCATGCATCATTATTTTTTATCCAGAGAAGAGTGCAATAAAAATTTGGGCACAGAACACAAGAGGACCCTTTGCATAATAGAACACAACCTTCTCTTACATCAGGTCAATTTGAAACTTCCAATCCAAATTTATTTTGTCACTATATTTAGAAAAAAAATCCCTAAGGGTTCCTCACAATGTTTTTAAAAATACATTTATTTTATACTTGTAGGTGGTCTCACAAAGGGCTGTGTTTCAAAATATTTAAGCTGGTTTTGGCAGGAAGACTAAATTTGAACTGGCAAAGTTCAAACAGTTAATGGGCTTAATCTTTTCAAAATAAACGGTACGGTTCCCAAAACTTCATGGACAGCTCACTTAAATTATATGGCAGGGAATCCTCAGGCTGCTATGCCCAACAGAGGAAACCGAGACAGGAATAATTAAAAATAAACAGAGATGATGTTTAATGTATTGCTTGGGAAAGAATCAAGTCTGGAGATAGACAAATATCAGCAACTTTTCAAAAAATGTCCATCTTTCCATTATACTCAAAATATACCATAAAAAGGAATGTCGGAATAATTATGCACTTTCTTTATTATTGTCTAAATTCAGGGATTGTTTGTGAATTACTCATCCATAGTTGACATGTGATGCTGATAAATAAATTGGCAAGCATCCAAACAGCTACTTTACTCAGGGGCATAAGCTTGGTTGAACCATTCCCTGTTAGATAATGGAATTGTTTCTATTTGCCAGGGCATATCAGCTGCTTGATTTCAGATGCTCTAAGTTCGGGACTTCTTTCCAATTTGTTTAGTGGAATGGGGCCAGTGGTTTTCTGGTCAATTAAAAACAACCTTAAGTTGAAAGCTAAAACTAGCCACTGAAACAATGATTCCCAAACACTGGTATTGAACATCACTCTGTTTGAATCTGTGCATGGCACAGTTTCGGTTGCTTCCCCTTTTGACATCTGTGTCGTACAAACCTAATTTCCCACCAGAAATCATAACCTGTCTCTCCATGTGAAAGTACACTTGCTGGGCCTGGCTTACATGGCTTTGTTTGTTTTGGAGTAGTTTAATAATAAATTTATTCAATCCATGCAAATCGTTCCTAGCCTAAACACAGCATGATTTATTATGTTACTTCTATTCATTTTTCAGGGCCTTATAAATATTCTCTCTCTCTTTTGCCATAATCCTTACTTATTTTCCTGCAATGTGGTATACAAACCACATGTTGGATGAATATATATATATATATAGTGGATGGCGTATATCCAGCAACTGCAACCAGACCAAAACTAATCTGTTTTCAAGAATGCGGACAGAGGTTTCTATGATGCTGTATCTCTCTGGCATCACAGGTTTTAATGCTATGGTACAATGTTAATTGTACTCCTGATTAATTCTGTCCTCATCACACAGACCGTTTCAGGGGTAGCACAAAGGCCTTTTGTCTTGTTGTTTTTAATTCCATATCTTGCTTTTAACAACATCTTGCTCTTAACCATTCAACTGCATGAATTACTTTTTTTTGTTTTTTATTTTACAATAATTCAGTACAAGGGATCACTGGAATATTGTATGAAAATAACCATCCATCCCAGAGATTTGTGTATTCTTCTGCATAGGGAAATTTTATTCCTGAATTGATAGAACTGCAGGACTGAAGTGGGTCTTAGAGGCTACATAGTTCAACCCTTTGCTGAAAATCCAGAACTACAGTATTCCTGACAGCTAGTCATTCAGTCTGCTTGATTCAGGCAAGCTTCCCAGTTCTCTACAGAATTGGTACTACTGTATAAATGTTCTTGCTAGCTATACATTTTTTTCCTGATAGTAACAGCAGTCCAACAGTGAAAAGGTTTATCTTAAGAGGTAACAGGTAGCTCTGAAAGAACAACTCAGCCTCTCAAGCTTTAGGCAGGTATATAATAAAATTTGGCTGGATCCTATCCCATCCTTTGGGCATCTGCTTTAAAACTTCTGGTATGGTAATAAAACAATTTGTACTTCAATGGGTGGCTGTCATTTGTCTCTGTTACTAAAAGAACCCTAATGAGAAAACATTTCTCCAACCCCTACAGCTTTTTTTTTTATCCATTCAATTGTGTCCGATTCTTGGAGACTGCTGGGTCAAGTCCCTGCAGTTTTATTGGCAGGTTTTTCAGAAGGGGTTTGCCATTGCCTCCTTCCTAGGGCTGAGAGAGAGTGACTGGCCCACGGTCACCCAACTGGCTTTGTGCCTAAGGCAGGAGTAGAACTCATGGTCTCCTGGTGTCTAGCCTGGTGCCTTGACCACTACACCAAACTGGCTCTTGCACAGCTGTGTTAGACCATCTCAAAAAATATAAATGGAACTCTATGCTCACTATAGATTTCTGAAGACAATCACGAACTATCAATCCTATTTTGTGGATGAGAAATTATGTGAACTTTTAGACTCCAAAATATTGAAACTGTTTTAAAGCCAGCACTGCTGCAGAAGCAAAGATGGAAGCACAAATTTAACAGCATAGGTTGGACTGGTGAGCTCATCACTGACCAATACAAACCAGATATCAGACCCAGTGCGAAGACCCATCTTCTTCTGCCTGATCCATGCTTCAGCTGATAACAGCCATTGGTTTGACACACACTCATTGGATTAACCAACTGAATCAGAAACCAATCAAAAGCATTGTATCTCACAGTGTGTTACCAGTTCTAAACACTCTTTGGTGTAATAAGCAGGAGGAAGAATTTGGAGGACTGTAAGAATAAACACTTTATTTATACCATGCAAGTATGTGCAATACCCTTCTAAAATATGTATTAAAAGAGTAGATGGTTTGAAAAATATTCAGTATTGACTTCACCCACCATTCTTCCCCCTCCATCCCCCGCAACCACTCTGTTGTAATCTTTGGAAACTAAATCATTTATATCATCAGAAATTGCTACTTCTTTAAACCTGTTATGATTTGTGGGGTTTAGTACTCATCAGAGAAAACAGAAAATCAGATGAGGAGATCACAGATCTGTGGGAGCTTGCCCAAGTCAAAGATCAAAACTCAGAATGGAGCCAAGGTTCACCCATTCTATTTTAGCAAAAGCTGAAACTCAGGTAACATCCTGGAGATACCCAGAGCCCCCAGAAAACCAGAATTGTGTCACTGCCATGTGGTGGAGCAAAAGATTGAACAATGCAAATGTGAAGCTTGCAAGTTTGGCCTCCTTGGAAATAAAAGCTTACATAGTAGTCAGTATCAGAGCAGACCATTTTTCCTGACCCACCAAGCAGCACAGGCTGAGTTTGGATGGACTTATAAAAGCCCTGGGTAGGAGGCAGACAAATGTTGGAAATATGTGTTGTGTATCCTGAATATTGCTTTAGCTGCTCACACCACCTCTTGAACTTTGGTCTGCCTCTTGTCTATTCTTCTTCCCTGCTTCTCTGAATATCTGACATGTCTCTGCCATGCTGGACCTGAGATTGGACTTAGACTAACCTTGTCCTTTGGTTGCTTCTTTTGGACAGGACAAAACCAACTGTAGATCTGAAGTGTTAAATTTAAGGCAGGTAATAAATAAGACTCCTGAGACATGGATCACCAAGAAAAACAAACAAATGGATCATCAAAGAAATCAACCCAGGATCCTCACTTGAGGTGCAAATGACCAGGCTCAAATTATCCTACTTCAGACATGATACGCAGGTCACCAGAGAAATCCATAATGCTAGAAAAGGTTGAAGGAAGAAGTCGAGGAGGAAGACCAGCAGCAAGGTGGATGGATTCAACTATAGTAATGATGGGTGTGCTGTTGGAAGACCTGAGGGACCAGGTTGGGGACAGGTTTTTGTGGAGAAAATCTATGTAGTCCCTAAGAGTTGACACTGATGATGGCACATATCAAATCAAATCAACGAGCAAGAAAAGATGGGTGACAGACGTTAAGTAATTTAGGCAATACCATTCAAGAATTGATAATATGAAAGATTGGACTATTACACATAGGGTAAGCTAAATAATGAGATCTTAAAATTCTTTGGAATGTGGAAAATCTCCTATTCATTCTGCTCTTTCTTTTTTTTCCTTTCAAACTCACCATGGGAGGCTCCATTGCTGACATCTTTATATATGATATTCTCATCTCAAAATGCCACTGAACTTTCAAATGAATACTTGCCTATGATCTTTGAATACAAAAATGCTTAAATCAAGGTTTTTATATTTTAGTGCACTCAGCCATGCTAGACCGTGAAGGGATTTTTGGTATTTAGCTTAGATCTCTTTCATTTTCAAGAGAAAATGAAAAGTTTCTGAAAGTGCATGAAGTTATATAGCAATGCACAATGTTAAAGTGCACTGAATTCTCCTTAGGAAATCTGCAACAGCAGACAGAAGATGTAGCAAAGCACCATCTGTGATGGACCAGGTCCAAACCCTAGCCAGACCAGAGACTCACAAAATGCCACTGTAAAGTTAAACTCGGGTGAGTGTTGTCATTTCTATCACACTCAACCTGATAGGAGCTTCAGTGAACCAACACTATCTCATTCCCACTTCCAGTTTGGGAGGTGAATGGGTTCTGCAAATATTTAGCAGCTCAAGGTTAAGCCAGGTGAACTCTGGTTAGATTGGCTGTTTAGGTGTCTTTATTTGCTTAAATTAGATAAATTTAAATGTGGAAAATAGGCATACTTGCAAAACAGAGAATGCCCCAAAGAATCAGACTATAAGCAATTATTTTTACTTAACTTCAGCAGAGTAGTTCTCATGTCCTTCTCTCTCCAAATTACTAGATACTGTTACACATATACTAAAAATATGCATTTGCTATCTTAATTACCTATACCTCTGTGTCTGCCTCTTCCTTTCAACTAGAGTCATGTCACCATCTCCAAGCCCTGATGATTACCTCCTTCAAAATACTGAAGAGAATTCCCATGAGATTTATCCCATCCTTCATTCACTCTTCGTGAAATATCAGCAGATCATTCTGGACTATTAACATGATGAGGAATAGTCAGCCATCAGTTGGAACCAAATGATATCTGGGAAACATCAAAATGTTCCCTCTGGAAAGAATATGGAGAGAAATATAATGAAGCAGAATTATGAGCCAGTTTGAGGAGGTTAAGGCATCTTCTCCCTAGAGATAGAAAAGAATGGTTCCTTCCCAAAGCTTTTATTACAGCTTGTAAGGAGGGAGCCAAGTATCTCCAGATGTTTTGATCGGTGGTCTTACTAAGGCTTCCCAGCAGTAAGACAATCCACTGGGATCAATTCAACTGACCAAAGTAGAAGAGAAGCAGGAGAAAGTTTTTCATGTCTTAATTTGGTGGCTTATTGACTTATTAGGATTCATGGCATGGGAAATTTTTGGGAGAGAGGAAGACATTAAGACCGCACTACATACTTAGAGATTTATCAGGAAAACAATTCCAATGTATTGTGAAATTTACAAAATCACTGGTATTATTAGAAGTTGGAGAAACAAATAAAAGTATATGCACATGAATGATCTATATATACTTCCACATTCTAGTGAGAGATTTGTGCTCAGGATGTTGACTTTTTATCACTGCCCCAGTGACAAAGTCTGATACTAATCATTCCATAGAATTTCTGAAAAATCAGGGTCACAAGACCCCAAAGATTTGTTCAATGTCTGGGAACCTAAAGGTTAATCATTCATGCAAGGGAACCTTTATTTTGTTGCTTCTCTCATTTTCAACCCATGAACCTTACGGATCATTTAGAACTCAGCTGGCTCAAGAAATTCTATTTAAAATTGCTCATTAAATTCTTCAGTCTGCTTCAGTGCGAAGTATGGTATCCAACCAATCCTAGCCTAGCTTCACAGATCAGGAGCAGGCAATCTCAGACAAAGGCGGTTAGGCTTAAAATGGACTCTGATGCATCTGATACACTGTTCTTTTTCAAAGGAAAAGTGTTCCATCTCCACAGTAGCTTAGACACTATGGTCAATTGACTCTCATTTCTCATGTTATTTCTCTTAGCCTTCTGGTATTCGCCCCTAGCACATATCATCCTTTCCTACTTCCTATTCCCATTTTATCACTTCCATATTTCCCTATGTGTTTAGCTCCAACATGGAAAAAGTAGATATAGTGTAATCTATGACAAACACTCTTGATCCCACCAGCATCTTACCTTCACTGAAATTCAAGGCACACTTTCTCTTTGTTGGTGCCCCTTAAACATATGAATATTAGCATTAAAACTATTGAGTTTACTTTATTACTAATGTAGATTCTTCATCACTGTTTGAACTAGTCTTCTTCTGAAAGAAGAGCAAGCAGTTTGCTCAAATTTTCAGGAGATGATTCAGTTCCAAGCAATTCTTTTTTGTTTCACTTTTTGTTTTTATTACTTATATAAAAATGGCAGACTCACCATAAGTAATTGAACCATGATTTATTCAATAAACCCAATTTGGTGTATCCAATAAACCAAATATATAACATTTTTCTGCTCTTTCATGACATCCTAAATCCGCCTTTTAAAGGGACAGGCTCACTGTTCCTAATTGTAGGGCCAGTTCTGCTGTGTTATGACTTTTCCATAGAACTGGAAAACAATTACATAAAACGATTTCTTAATGGGAACTGCTCACACGTGCAGAGAAGGTACATTCTTATCTTCAAGAATAACTATGGTGAAGTGGTACTTAAGCTGTGTCAGTTTACACCAGAAACCCATGCAGCTGGTAGTTGGTTAACTGTCCTGAACAAGGACTGTCCTGTTCTCTTCTTCTTACTAGGGTTGTTAATACAATCCCCAAAATGTTTTCTGCTTCCTTTTTTACTATTCTCACTGAAAGGAAAAGGAAGTGCTTTTAGATATTTTTTTTAAGAAAAGTAAAAGCAATTTTGGGTGCAAGTCTCATAAGAGAAGCATGTGGGGTCTAGCACTTACCTTGTCAAATGTGAATGTTTCATCTTCCATTGCACTGTCTTCTCTCTGGGTTTCAGTGTACTATATACCTGTACATAATATAATGCTGGTGTTTTGATTGTACTACTCCTATTTGTAAAAAGCCTTATTAAAAGTCCCTTTGATGAGTCCCATTTGATGGGTTAATATCTCTGGTACCCAGTATAGTGGTTTCTGATGTTTGTTCATGTTCTTCATGCTATTACTCTAATGCAGTGTTTCCCAAGCTGGGCAATTTTAAAATGTGTAGACTTCAACTCCCATAAGTCTCCAGCCAGCATAGCCATTGCTAAGAATTCTGGGGCTTGAAGTTCACACATCTCAAAGTTGCCCAGGTGGGGAAACATTGCCCTAATGCAACATCTTAAACACAGATTATTTATATGGGTTTTCCAAATATATTCATCAGTGCTTAATAATGTGTCAGTATTGTTTTTATTTCCCATTTTCTTTGGCCTCTATTTGCAGCCCAATTTTGCCACCTAATGCTCTCACACCATTTAGTTTATGTTATCAAATCTAAAGATTGATCTGTACTTAAATACCTACTACAGAAATCCTTAAAAATAAAATAAAATTTAGTAAAAAAACTACCGCTAAAAGCTCTTCTCCTTTTATCATCTGTGTGCTATCAACTTAGCGTTGTTTTTCATTCCTGTGCTTCAAGATGTAGCAAATCTTTATACAGATTTCCTGAGACAAAGGAAGAAAAAGATGATTTTCTTTTTTCAATTATGCAACAGAAAGAATCTCTGGGCCAATAATTGTAATTTTATATCAGAGGAACAAAGGATTATATGGCCAATGTTTTGCTGGATATGGGGAGTGTTTACTCTTGAGTTCTGGCCTGATTTGATATTTGTCTACTTAGTTTCTGTGTCTTAAAGCCAAAACGATGCCCTGTGGATAAGTATTGTTCACACATATCATCCTTTTTAGAAAGTCATTGTATATTGAAATTGCAGAAAGTACAGCTTTCCAAACATTCTATATACTGCTTGAAATCTTTATTAGGATCATTCTTTAGCAAAGTTGCAACCAAAGAGGACTATATTTTTAATTGTTACTATTACATTTAAGTTCCACTCCTGGGACAAATTCACTGGAAAGCATGATCCCAACTCATTTTAAAGACTGTTTTCATTATTGTTTATTACTATAATACCTTGACTGCATTAATAGATGGTGGGGTATTTAGTTACAACAGCCATCTTTTCTACTGCTAACCCTTTAACAAAGACAACAATAACATCTTCAACCAAGATAGCCCTTAGCACTTCATGCAGTAAATCTGAACAGAATTCACTGAATTGTTAGGAATTTATGAAGGAATAAGAAAAGGAAGATGAGTGGAACAACACTGCAGAAATTATGAAAAGAACAATGCATTATCTTGCTATTAATTGATGAAAGTTTTGAGACAATTGCACAGCCACTGGGGAATACGTTGGCATCACATATCATGGTTGATATGATGGTTGTCCACTGATAGTCATCTGCAGGGTGTATTTATGGGAGGGGTATGTGTGTTCAAATGCTGTCATCTTTTTGTTGGGACTGACATTTCTACTGATAGATGAGCCAAACCTACAGCTGCACACAATCAAGGAGAGAGTTAACAAGTGCATGTGAAGATACATAAATAATTCAGCTCACTCAAGAGGTGGCAACATGAACAAGTCCCTTTTGGTTAAACTTATTTAATGATAAGGTGAAGTTAAGTGAGTGATAGCACAGTTTCAGAGGCCATTGTCCAGAGGGAATATGGACCATCTATGTTACATCACTAGAATGACTGGAGCAGAATTATGTCAGCTTAGTTCTCCAACCCTTCAGAGACAAAGAACATGTCTGTTCTCTTAAAGTAGTGATACTGCACAAGTGTTTTCAGAAAAGGCAGCTGCATGTAGCTCCATGTCCTCCTCCTCCTCCTCCTCCTCCTCCTCCTCTTCCTCCTTTTTAAATCCTGCCCATTAGCAAAATACTTAAAAGAGGAAGAGAGAGAAAGAGAGAACAGAGAGATCATTAAGATATTATGAAAGCTTTTGAAACATTATCTTGACGATAGGGCAAGAACTCCTAATAACACTTAGATATATTTAAAAATGAATGTTTCTTTTGTTCAGGCACACATATAGACTTTACTGCTTGGCCAAGAGATATGCAGAGATCCATTCCAAGGAAGGGAGTATAGAAATGATTTTGCACTGAAATACAGCTTGGTGAAAACAATGAGACTGCCGCTTTTCTGTATGTCTGTCTGCGTAACTACTTTCCACAGTATTTTGGACTGCAAATATTAAGTGGTGTCATTATATCAAGGGAAAAATTTCTGCCATACCTTCCATTGAAAACAAAACATAAAATGGGTCCATATTCTGATGAATTGTGCATAGATTCTTGAGACTGTAGGGCATGAGTATTTTTTTTTTCAGGGCAAGTGGGAAACCAGACTGCCTTCCTTCCAAAACATTTACAGAGCGAAACAAGATCCTTTAAAATAATTTAGAAGTCTAATTTGCCAAACCTCTTGGACTTAGGTGGGCATAGAGCCTAGAGTGGGCATAATGCTTGAAATACTCCATTTTAGTTGCTCTACCATACCAAGCCACAAGCAGTGTCAAATAGATAATACACATCCCTCCACCAAAAAACCTCTAAGCCTCAATCCTTGCTGTCCTGAACTTTGAAATTTAGCACTCGTTTTCTGTTTAATTAATTCCAAAGGGGACAAAGGAAGACAAGAAGCCATGCAACAGGAAAAAGAAAAACTTTTAAGCAGGCTTTGCACTGGCCCTTTGCTTCTGCTTGTTTCGGAAAGAGAGAACGTTTAGGTTTTCACCCTTGTTTTTCAGAATGTGATGTGACAATGTAAAAATCTTCCTGAAAGGAAAGTTCTTCTGTCTGGTGGGAGTGGGATACACCTACTGGTCTCACATCATCAAAGAAACAGACACTATGTATAATTTATGCTTTGCTTAAAGCTTGCAGTGATGTGATGTGGCTTTTTCAGACAACATTGTCTGTCTTGGCAAAGCCTGTCAGTCATTGGGGCTCACTCAAATTGTAGACCATTAGTCAGAGAGACAGCAAAGTTTCTTTAATGATGCTTTTATATGTAGCGTGTTGGCAGTGAAACAGAGAAGAATTGACTTGATCAATGCATTAGTCTAATCATGGGGTTCCTGCTCTTAATTTCTTTTGTCGGTAATTTCCATACTCAAACAGCATTCAGGATACTTGTAAAGGCACACTTAGAGTGCTGCTGATGAAGGCAGTCACCTATGAAGCACGGCTTGGATACTACGCTGTAGGAAACTTGGAGGAAGTGAAGGTGGGGAGGGGGGAGAACAGTAAAATTTCTCTTTGAACTACCTTTCCTAGTGGGAGAATTGTACAACCTTTGTCAAAAAGTGGAACGTTTCCAGTTATACATCCTTCCTTCTCTCTTTTACACTCACTTGCCCACAAAGTATCTGAAAAGCGAGCAGATTGGATGTCAGCCCTTTGAGATAGGCAAGGTCAAGAAGCAGCAAGGCAGGGGTTCCAGGAATGCTTTTTCATGTTGTAGGGTATTGTAACAGTATCTTGAAAGCCCATCCAGTTTCTCTCTGCTCCATCTTATACCAAACAAAATCAAGGGAGGGTAAGTTTGAGTTTCTTTCTCATACATTCTTCTTTCCCAGGACTGAGTAATCTTTTCTGAAATCCTCCCTTAATGGTTCACTCACCTAGTCCCCATTCCCAGGGCCAGGTAGATATTCCATCAGATATGACCACCTTTGATTCTCAGATTGGTGAAAATGGAAGGTTGAAATATTGAATAATCATAAACTCAAGCCCTTCTCATTGGTATGTCCTTTTCTGCTTCTTTTTAGTCCTTCTCCCACACATAACATCTTAACTTTCCATATATGTCATTGTTTTTGTTCCCCCGCACTTTCACCCTCTATATTTTCTCCACTTACAGTCTGAGTGTGCAGTCTTCCCTAGACCAAGCCCCCAGCCTTTGAGGGGCACTTCAAAAAAAATTGGAGGAACCCCCCCATTTCTTTTAAATTAAATTGATATTTTAAATATTGTTTAATTAAATACAATTACTAGTACTGCAGATGTGCTTAATTATTTTCCTTCCCTATCACATTAAAATTAATAAAAGTCAGTGGCACCTTTTGGGAACTCCACCCAAGAGTTGAATCTGGGAGGAGGACCACTGCAGCCCTGCAACCTGAAATTTGTGCTGCCAGGTTCTATATATGCTCTCCAAATTACGGCGATTGCTCCACTTAAATCTCAGTTTTCCCATTCTCTGCTGGGGGGAAACTATTCTTCTATTAATTCATTTACTTTATCTATTTGCCAAGGCTTCTGTGCCGCTAAATTCCCATAGGCTCCAACTGGCTTACAGAAAGCCACCATGAGGGTTGAAAGTTCTTTTTTAATCCAACACATAAGCACCCCAGAAACCATGACACCAACATCCCATGGGGGTAGGCTAAGCTTAAGGTAAAGGTAAAGGTTTCCCTTGACATTAAGTCCAGTCGTGTCCGACTCTAGGGGGTGGTGCTCATCTCTGTTTCAAGCCAAAGAGCCGGCGTTTGTCCGTAGACCCTTCCATGGTCATGTGGCCGGCATGACTACATGGAACGCCATTACCTGCCCGCCAAAGCGGTACCTATTAATCTACTCACATTTGCATGTTTTCGAACTGCTAGGTTGGCAGGAGCTGGGACTAGCAACGGGAGCTCACCCCGCCGCGCGGATTCGAACCGCCGACCTTCCGATCAGCAAGCTCAGCAGCTCAGCGGTTTAACCCGCAGCGCCACCGCGTCCCATAGGCTAAGCTTGCATACGCCCAAATGCTTTCCTAAAGAGCCAAATTTTTATAAGCCTTTGGAAGCCCCATAAGGTGGAAAAAGATTTTATATTCTGGGATATGCTGTTCCAAAGAAAGCTTACCCCACAAAGTCCCCCTAGAAGGCATCTCCTTAGAAAAGAAATCTTCAGTGAGCCCCTCTCCCCAATCCCATTGATTGGGCAGATTCAAACTAGAAAGGTGTCCAGGCCCCCAGTCATGAAGTGTTTAAAGGGACAACCGTCACTTTGAATTGTTACTTCCTGTTTCAACTAGGCTGTGGCAGACAACCCATCTTCTCCTGAAGTAAGAAAATTGATTTCCTGTTCTGTATGTCACTTCTTCCCCCTTCCTTATTGTCTGCCCAGATTAAGACTGTAAAGCTAGCCAGCAGGATTCCATCTCACTTGGACACAATCTAGAATATTTAAGCACTGTAAATTAAGCAAGTATCAGGGCTGCCGCATGAAGTTTACACTGCAGTCCTAAATACTGGCCACAATTTGGTGCCTTCCAGATTTTTTGGAAGCATAGTTACTAGAAGTGTTGGCTTAAGAGATGCTACTGTACCTTCTTAACTGGATATGAGCACTCAAAATCAGTGGGACACACTTTCAAGTAGGGATGTAAAAGATTGCCCTGCTTCATTAATTAGCCAATTAAAGCTGCGTGTGCTTGAATGTGGATTTTTTAAAAGGATGTAAAAATAGAAGTATACATCTTTTGTTTTCCAATGGTTGGGGCACACTTATGCCAAAATAGGCAAAATAAGGAGAGAAACTCTCTTTTGGAAGAGATATTTCCTCCTGCGTGTGACCAAGGGGAAAATTCTTTTATGAAAACAGTGTTCTTCAAGAGTTCATTTGGATCCAGACTTAGCCACGCTTATGGAAGACCCCCTCAATCAATGAGCTTCAGATAGTTCTGATTAATTTAAACCAGTGATTTCAATAGGTCTACTCTTAGGATGAAGAAGTCTGAATGGGGGGAGTCTTGTGCAGCTCTTTCCACATTCTGCAGTCTTTTAAATACTGTATTATTTGGGGCAACATTTGAACTGAGCAAATTCAATAATCTACTCCAACGATGGCTAAATATGCTCACAAAACTCAATGGTTTTTTACACTGACTGACCAAATGAAGATTGCTGCTTTATTACAATTCAATGCCATCAAATTGATCAAGAGATTTAGCCTCAAACTCAAGAAAAGTAGGTAAAGTAGAAGTATAATCTTCCCTTACCATAGGATAAAATACTCAAAAGAGGAAATGCAGGGGAGAATAAGTTCTTTTTAAAGTTCATTTAGCAATTAATCTTACCTTTCACCTTTACCTGAAACTAGAACTATATAGCAAATATTGTACTGTTACATTTTTTTTGTTTTCTAAGTGTTTATGAACAAGTCAAGTTTTGCAAAACATAAGCATATAGCTGGCTTTCTGATTTTGGCAAACATTGTCTCACCTTGCTTGATAAAAGAGACAAGTTCCTAAAATTAAAAACAGTGCCAATATTTCTGATTGTTGTTCAGCAAGAATTGGGGTTCACAAAATAAGCTCTTTTTTAAAATACCTATAACCATTCTCTTCCTTTTATTAGCTTAGTAAATGTTTACAAGATGCACACTTTTGCGCACCTATTCAATTTTATTTCATTTTTTTAATCAAGGCATTTGCTGAGGAACAAAAGACTCAGAAACATTATAAAAGTTATCAAATTATCTGTAATTGTATTGATAGAACTTTTCCAGGAATTCACTTACTGTCATGAAAACATTAACAAAAAATTGCAAATCGCTCCCCCCAAAGAAAAGAAGCAATATTGTTTCTTAAAGCAATCAAATCATATAAGCATGGAAATAAATGTATTTTAATAAGGATAAAATTACTAGTTAATGAGTTAGCTTTGGGGTGTTGCATTTCTGTGCAAAAATATAGAAATGCTTTTATTAAAGATGGTCCTATTATTTGCTAAATGAATGCAAATGCTTGCACCGTTCTTATAATGCACATTTCATATGGGGAAAAAAATTCTAAACAAGAAGTAATAAAAAAGGAAGAAATATATACTTCAAAATGACCTTTATGAGCAGATTAGAAGAACTGGAAATTGTTCTTTGATTGCAGTGGCAGAGAAAATGTTTGGACAGAAGCAAGGGTCATCTGCTTTTGGTATGTACACAAACTTCTCTTTCAATAATTACTATACTAAACTTTTCCTTCTTATTTTCCTGCTATTGTAAAAGGAAGCCTTTGTTCTCAAATCATATTTCCCAATTTTTCTTGCAGGTGACCTGCATGGGTGAGACCATGCCGAACACTTGATCCACACTTCTAAGTTTGCTTGGCCACCTAATGGTTCTGTCTGGGTCTCCCCACCATCAGCGATTGGCTACCAACACAATTGCCCGCACACTAACACCTTTATTTGTAAAGAAACCAAGAACAACTTCTCGGAAGGCAAATAAATGCAAAAGGAAAAAAAGGACATAGAAGGAGGGGGATGGAGGAGAAAGGGCTACCAAAGCATTTTTCATAAACTCTGAAAAATAGCCAGGCATTTGTTTCCCCATGTCCTTATCTTAGTCCATGACGACTACGTTCTTCTCTCTGCATCGCTGGCCTAATTGAGTATCTAAACAAACTAATTAATCACAGGGAATACGTCCAAGACGGACAGGTCTGGAGAGGTGATGTTTATCAAACCCCTCAATTTCGTTTTTAATCCCTGCAGCAGTTTATTTGCTGAATAGGCACATTTCTCTCTCGAAATTTCCTCGCTGTGGCCAAGGTTAACTGTACATAGGCTCATTTAGTATTTATGATTTTTGCATAGAGGAGAAGGGCTCTGGTGTTCTCCTCTTTGCTTCCCCTCCCAACCCGCCACATTTCCTCCCAGAGTCAGAGATTCTGGGTGCATTAATCAAAAATAATGAATAAAATGATCCGCCTGACAATCCTCACAGCCG